>NC_057396.1:57075609-57255609 GCF_019320065.1 Cervus canadensis | reverse complement strand
TACATACATGCCAACTGTCCTTATTTACTAAGATACTTCTTCTTATTTGTTTAGCTTAATAAATCATTTCCCCTAGTATCTTTCTAAACGACTCCTGCTCTTATTTCAATTTTCTTTGATGTATCTTCCCATTAGCATTTCTCCCCTCTATCCTTATCCTTTATTGCCCATGTTACTAAAATGTCTATTTTTTAAATCCAAATTTCTGCTTGATTCCAAAAATATTTATCTCTAACTTCAGAGATTTTATATAGTTGCTGGTGTATATGTTCCAAGTTGAAATTTTATTCTAGTGAGAAAGTCAATAAACTCCTACAATTTCCATTCTTCTAATTTTAAAATAATAAAGTCAAATTTTGGATATTTTATCAAAAACAAACGAATGAGCAGCTATTTTATAATTCTAAGGAGCATCTTAATGGACTTAGAGTAGATAAAATTTTCAAAAAACTTGAGACCTAACTGAATTACAGAACATGTAGCTTAATTCCTAAGAGGGTTAAAGGTTCATAAAATACTTAAAAAAATAAAGTCACATAGTTCCCCACTTTTGGGGATGTACAGTTAGTGGGAATATCCTAAGCTAACTTGTTTGACAGTAGTGGTGAATTACTAAACCATATCAGTTCTGGACTGAAAAAAATATTGTATCATATTCAAAAACATAACATTCTGGTAAAAAGTTGGTTGGGTCCTCCTATTATGATCATAATAGAAACAGGTTAAAGACATGTCATAACTATTTATAGTTAATTTTACTCTAGAATTATCTGGAATATCTAAGGAAGTCTCCAAATGACAGGGGTTTACAGGGAGTTTTATTCATGAAAAGTGATATCTAAAATAAGTTGTTATGAAGTGAGATATACTATTGGACTTAAATAGGCTGTATTATGAATCTTGCATAAAGTGAAAAGACCTTTCAAAAAGCACATATCCTTTCCTAATGTTTTCGGGAATCAATATTTTAAAAATATCTAGCATACTTAAAATGACATATGCTTGCACTTCAGGGAAAGGTACTGCCAAAGCATGAGCGAGAAAATGAGAGTGGCAAGACATAATCCACGCGATTAGGCTGGAGTTACAGTGATTTTCTTTCAAGGAACAGAGGCATCCTGAAAAGATCACAAAACTCACAGGAAAAAAGAATGGGCTCCTCTGGGCCTGGAATAGCCAAGTTACACTGAACATGGTGATGCATGTTTTTAAAGTTGTACGATTTGGAAACAGTGGGCCAGAGATATTACCTAGTCAAAACTGGAGTTTTTCTAGTGTGCACGTGGCCAGGGCACATTTCTGTTTCCCTAGTGTTAGAGAAGCTGGGATATGATTTGTTGAGCATTTAGGTGATAACACAGTTCATCCCAAGGAAAGTGGACATAGGGTATATCATTTAATTATGGTAGTCAGGCTCATCAATATTTCTTTTTTTTTTTTTTATTTTATTTATTTTTTTTTCCAGTGGGTTTTGTCATACATTGATATGAATCAGCCATGGATTTACATGTATTCCCAATCCCGATCCCCCCTCCCACCTCCCTCTCCACCCGATTCCTCTGGGTCTTCCCAGTGCACCAGGCCGGAGCACTTGTCTCATGCATCCCACCTGGGCTGGTGATCTGTTTCACCATAGATAGTATACATGCTGTTCTTTTGAAATATCCCACCCTCACATTCTCCCACAGAGTCCAAAAGTCTGTTCTGTATTTCTGTGTCTCTTTTTCTGTTTTGCATATAGGGTTATCGTTACCATCTTTCTAAATTCCATATATATGTGTTAGTATGCTGTAATGTTCTTTATCTTTCTGGCTTACTTCACTCTGTATAATGGGCTCCAGCTTCATCCATCTCATTAGGACTGGTTCAAATGAATTCTTTTTAATGGCTGAGTAATATTCCATGGTGTATATGTACCACAGCTTCCTTATCCATTCATCTGCTGATGGGCATCTAGGTTGCTTCCATGTCCTGGCTATTATAAACAGTGCTGCTATGAACATTGGGGTGCACGTGTCTCTTTCAGATCTGGTTTCCTCAGTGTGTATGCCCAGAAGTGGGATTGCTGGGTCATATGGCAGTTCTATTTCCAGTTTTTTAAGAAATCTCCACACTGTTTTCCATAGCGGCTGTACTAGTTTGCATTCCCACCAACAGTGTAAGAGGGTTCCCTTTTCTCCACACCCTCTCCAGCATTTATTGCTTGTAGACTTTTATTTCTAATGACTTAATACAGGCACTAAGGCTGATGAATACAAACTATCCAAGTTGGTAATTAGAAAACACTTAAAAAAGGTATGACATATTACAAGGAAAACAATGTCACTGGTGCATGAAAATAAACATTAATAAAAACAAAGCAATAGGCTGCTTTGTACTTAGCAGAGATTTATGAGAAGACATATTTTACACAGTACTAGAATTATAGATTTTTTTGCTGCTTAAGAGGAGGACAGTGAATTCTTATTTCAGGCACCTTTTATGGTAAACTTTTTAAATGAGAAGATACTTTGAACATCCATAAATAATATATTTTTCTTACCCTCATAAGATAATACTAATGTTAATATAACTGCGCCATTCAGGATTAGATAAATTATTTTTCTATATTTAATTTTGGCAGCATCCCACGGTATGTGAGATCTTAGTTCCCTGACCAGGGATCAAACCCACATCCTATGCATTGGAAGGGTGGAGTCTTAACCACTGGACTGTCAGGGAAGTCCCAGGATCAATTATTTTTAATTTTAATTTTTTTTCTTTTAAATTTATTTATTTTAATTGGAGGCTAATTACTTTACAATATTGTAGTGGTTTTGCCATACATTGACATGAATCCACCACGGGTGTACATATGTTCCCCATCCTGAACCCCCCTTTCACCTCCCTCCCCATCCCATCCCTCTGGGTCATCCCAGTGCACCAGCCCCGAGCACCCTGTCTCATGCATCGAACCTGGACTGGCGAGGATCAATTATTTTTAAGCAGACAATTCCTGTAGAATTACACATTGAACATTCATAACAGAACAAAGGGAAAGACTAAAAATAACTCTCTAATTTTGCTTTTTTACTACAGGGAAACATGAACGGGGAACAATTTCTTGATTTGATTACTTGAGAGAAGGATTAATGCATTATGTGGGCACACTAGGTAAAACTTCTCTTTGCTATTTGGTTTCATAGGCACCAGAATATAAGATTAATTTCTTAACATGTATAGTCATTTAAATAAAACAGTATTAAGCAATTTTGCTAATTTTCACTGAACAGAATGATGGACAAAAGTAAGTCACAAGCTGTTATCTCGCAATAAGAAGATGAGATATGTTACATAATATGACATGGGCTTGTTATTTAAGGTCTTTAAATGTTATTTTTTTATTAAAATGTTCCACCCTTCTTGTCAACATATCATTAGCAACAGAATGAAAATCAAAGCGTGATCAGTTCATCTAAATGTTTTAGTATGAGGTGAGGGCTTACCCAATACCTGTGACACATAACTGCTTGACCAAACATGTGCTGGATATTGTAAGCAGTGCTGCAGTTAACACTGGGGTGGTGTATCTTTTGGAATTATGGTTTTCCCTGGGTAATACACCCAGGAATGGGACTGCTGGGTCATATGGCAGCTCCATTTTTAGTTTTTAAAGGAACCTCCATACTGTTCTCCATAGTGCCTGTATCAATCTACATTCCCATCAACAGTGTAGGAGGGTTCCCTTTTCTCCATATCCTCTCCAGCATCAACTGTTTGTAGATTATTGGATGATCGTCATTCTCGTCAGTGGGAGGTGATACCTCCTTGTAGTTTTGATTTGTGTTTTTCTAATAATTTATTGACTACGCCAAAGCCTTTGACTGTATAGATCACAATAAACTGTGGAAAATTCTGAAAGAGAAGGGAATAACAGACCACCTGACCTGCCTCTTGAGAAATCTGTACGCAGGTCAGGAAGCAACAGTTAGAACTGGACATGGAACAACAGACTGGTTCCAAATAGGAAAAGGAGTACGTCAAGGCTGTATATTGTCACCCTGCTTATTTAACTTATATGCAGAGTACATCATGAGAAACACTGGGCTGGAAGAAGCACAAGCTGGAATCAAGATTGCCGGGAGAAATATCAATAACCTCAGATATGCAGATGACACCACCCTTATGGCAGAAAGTGAAGAGGAACTAAAAAGCCTCTTGATGAAAGTGAAAGAGGAGAGTGAAAAAGTTGGCTTAAAGCTCAACATTCAGAAAACTAAGATCATGGCATTTGGTCCCATCACTTCATGGGAAATAGATGGGGCAACAGTGGAAACAGTGGCTGACTTTATTTTCTTGGGCTCCAAAACCACTGCAGATGGTGATTGCAGCAATGAAATTAAAAGACGCTTACTCCTTGGAAGAAAGTTATGACCAACCTAGACAGCATATTAAAAAGCAGAGACATTACTTTGCCAACAAAGGTCCGTCTGGTCAAGACTATGGCTTTTCCAGTGGTCATGTATAGATATGAGAGTTGGACTGTGAGGAAAGCTGAGCGCTGAAAAATTGATGCTTTTGAACTACGGTGTTGGAGAAGACTCTTGAGACTCCCTTGGACTGCAAGGAGATCCAACCAGTCCATCCTAAAGGAGATCAGTCCTGGGTGTTCATTGGAAGGACTGATGCTGAAGCTGAAACTCCAATACTTTGGCCATGTCATGCGAAGAGCTGACTCACTGGAAAAGACCCTGATGCTGGGAGGGATTGGGGGCAGGAGGAGAAGGGGACGACAGAGGATGAGATGGCTGGATGGCACCACCGACTCGATGGGCATAGTTTGAGTAAATTCCAGGAGTTGGTGATGGACAGGGAGGCCTGGCGTGCTGCGATTCATGGGGTCACAAAGAGTCGGACACAACTGAGTGACTGAACTGAACTGAACTGAATAATTAATAATTAATGATGATGTACATTTCTTCATGTGTTTGTTGGCCATCTGTATGTCTTCTTTGAAGAAATGTCTATTTAGGTCTTCCACCCATTGTTTGATTTGGACTGTTTGTTTTTTGATACTGAGCTGCTTGAGCTGTTTGTGTATTTTAGAGATTAGCTCTTTGTCAGTTGCTTTGTGTGCAAATACTTTCTCCTATTCTGATCGGTATGTGAAGTGAAAGTCATTCAGTCGTGTCCGGACTGGACACGACCCCATGGACTGTCCATGGAATTCTCCAGGCCAGCATACTGGAGTGGGTAGCCTTTCCCTTCTCCAGGGGATCTTCCTGACCCAGGAATCGAACCGGGGTCTCCTGCATTGCAGGTGGATTCTTTACCAACTGAGCCATCAGGGAAGCCGAGCGGATTGGTATAGGTGAACCTATGTGCTAAGCAGAAATAGAGACACAGACGTAGAGAACAAACACAGGGATACCAAAGGGGAAAAGGAGGAGTGGGATGAGTTGGGAGATGGGGATTGACGTATATACACTACTGTGTATAAAGAGATAACTAACGAGGACCTAATGTATAGCACAGGGAACTCTTCTCAGTGCTCTGTAGTGACCTAAATGGTAAGGAAATTCAAAAAAGAGAAGATATACATGTACATACAGCTGATTCACTTTACTGTACAGCAGAAAATAACCTAACACTGTAGAGTAATTACACTCCAGTAAGATTTTTTTTATTTTTTTAAGGACTGGATAAAAAAATGTAAAAGTGGAGAAGTTTCTAGATTGACAACTTTTAAGTTCAAAATGGTCTAGTCTGGTTGAAACACACAGTACAATTACCATCTATGAACCCTTGGATTTATAAACTGAAGTTCCTACAAGTCTATCTATTTCAACAACCATTAACCTCTTAACTATATTACTACACAACTCAAACAGATCCTACTGCTGGACTGATAAAGAATGAACGTGAGTGAGATCCACAAATTCAAATAGAGACTGGATGTTTTAATAAATCCTTGAGGAATTTACTTGGGGGTAGACTCAACCCTGGGGTGTCCCTGGTGGCACAGATGGTAGAGAATCCTCCTGCAATGCAGGAGACCTGGTTCACTCCCTGACTTAGGATGATCCCCTGAAGGAAATGGTTACCCACTCCAGTATTCTTATCTGGAGAATTTCACGGACAGAGGAGCCTGGCGGGCTACAGTTCATGGGGTTGCAAAGAGTTGGATATGATTGATTGACTAACCCTTTTACTTTTTTTAGACTTAACCCTAGGATGGAGTTGTGAACACTCTCTGAGATTAGAAGATGAAAACTAAGTTGAATAACTTGAAGCTGTTTGGAAGACTTTCAAAACCATATAGTAAATTAACAATATGAACCACAGCATGACTTAGAATTTACATGAAGTTTACCAAAGACATTAAACATAAAATTGCTTCAATAGTTTCCTGGACTTTGGTGGAAAATGATAGTGACTAGCTAGGCAAAACAAGTAACCCTAGACAGGAAACTCAGAGCAGTAAGTCAAATAGTTTGATTTCTTATCTAACCACACCCCCCCCCCCAAAAAAAAGAGAGAGAGATGCTTTTCTTGTATATAATCTGTAATATTAATAAGAAATTGTGTTACATTTCTGTTTTAAAATGACATATCTGGCAAATATTTTTATTAGAAATACAATAAACTGTTAATCTCCATTTCCACAAGCCATTTATTTTTTTTAAACCAAGACATTTCCTTTTCTTAGACCAAAGTTTGAGCAAACAGTTAGGCCTGGCATCTTGTGTAATGAGTCCTATCAAAGCCCAGGATTCTTTTAATCACATTCAAGTGGCATTTGGAAGTACTTCACCTCTGACAAAGTTTAGTGTGCATGTGTGCACATGCATGAGTGTTTTCAACTTCAGAAAAGGAGCACTGAAGAGGGATACTGAATAACCCTAAGAGCTTATTAACCAGTACTCCTTGTCATCTCCTTAAAGAAACATGGAAAGCTTAAGAGCGTCTGTAAGGATGAGTGGAAATAAAGATGTGTGGCATGTTGTGCGTAAGAGGAACAGTATGCTTATTTGTCAGCTTCCAAGTGACAAGCTGCTGCTCTGTATTACTGTTACTAAAAATACTGTGTTTGGTGTGATAGATGTGAGAAAACTCTATAGTCTTATTCAGAAAGAATTCACTGAGGTAAAAATGCAACCAGGACCTTCCCTTTTTCACTAGCCTTAGACTTCCACTTTTTTCCTTTAGAAATTTCTCCTCACTGCATCCTGAAGTAGACCCCAAACTCAAGGGCTAATTTATTTAACCCCTTCCAAGGCTTTCCCCACTCTGGGAATAGCAAATAGATACCAATTAAACTTCTCAGTACATTATAAAGAGGAAACATATCAAGTAAGCAACCCCATAGACTATACGGTCCATGGAAGTCTGCAGGCCAGAATACTGGCGTGGGTAGCCATTCCCTTCTCCAGTGGATCTTCCTGATTCAGGAATTGAATCGGGGCCTCCTGCATTGCAGGCGGATTCTTAACCCACTGAGCTCTCAGGGAAGCCCAAGTAAGTGGAAGGTGTACTCTAAATCTTTGTATTCCTTAAGATGGCATACACTGTTTTAAAACTCACTTTGTGGTGCTATTTCTAGATTTCACTAGATTATCAGATTCTCTGAAGGTTGAAACGAGAGAAACATTCCAGTCTCAATCTGGTTCGGTATAATCTTTATCAGTACTAGCTTATAGCAAAGTGGAAGTAGCTTTTCAATATTTCTCATTAATTGATATTAATGTTTCATCTATGTCAAAGGACAGGCAGAGAATCAGGTCAAATAAATTGTTTACATACGTAAGAACTGAGGTCATAGAAATACAGAAGAAGAAAGAGTGCGGGAAGAGTTTATTATATACAATATACACAATACACACAAAACTTAAAAAACACCCTTCCTGCTTTCCCATTTTTTTTCTTCTCTCCCTTCCTTTCTCAACAAACATTTATTGAGGGACTACTATGTACCAGCCAACAAGCTATCTGGAGGTTCAAGGAGTCCTTGTCCTCAAGAAGGCATGATAATCAATGAGAAACTTCAGCGGATGAGCAAAGACTGAAGAACAGGTACTGCTCCGGCTGAATTTTAAGGACAAATCAGAGTTAGGCAGAGTCGGAGGAGAACAATACCAGCAAATGCAAAGTCAGAGACAGGATGTGACAAGCAGACCGGGTTGTTTGGTACGACTGAAGTTTACGGTTTGCATAGGGAAACAGTCAAAGAAAAACATGGAGAAGTCAGGAGGAGAGAGCATGTGCAAGGCTTTCATGAAGTCAATGGAGAGTCAGGAAGGGTTTTAATTGTCGGAAGTGACGCAATCAGATTTATCCCCTGAAAATATTACTCTGGCTCTACTGATAGATATCACTGTTGTGGGCAGAGGTTTGGAGGCATAGAGAGGGAAAGGCAAAACTGGAAGCTGGCAGGCCAACTGGGGGCTAGTGAAGCAGTTCAGGCAAATGACAATGAGATCTGAGATCCCATCCCCTAAGCAGGCAAAGCTGGAGACTGTTAGTACTATCGGGAATCACTTCTGTTTTTTGTTTTAATAAATCTTCCATACCCTTCAAATATTTACTTCTTAAAAGTAAAATCTTATCCTGGGACTATAGGGAAAATCACATTCATTCTACCCAAAAGATGTGCTGCTGATTTAATTTTTCACGTAGTCTCTCTGCATGAGGAAATAGATGTTGAAAGAAATGAAGATTTGGTGAGAAGTTGGATGTGGAGCATAAGGAAAAGGAAGGTACTGAGGATAGGGTAGGATAGATGGATGATGGATGGACATAACCAATTCAGCAGAAATTTATTAAACTCCCACTAAGTGCCAGATATTATTGTGGGTATCAGTTTCACTTATGTTGCAGGTTGGTGGGCCGGGGGAATGAGTTAAGACAGGAGAAAGAACTTTGTGAGCCATAGTGAGTGTGCGCTAAGTCACTTCAGTTGTGTCTGACTCTTTGTGACCTATGGATTGTAGCCCTCCAGGCTCCTCTGTCCATGAGATTCTCCAGGTAAGAGTACTGGAATGGATTGCCATGTCCTCCTCCAGAGGATCTTCTGGACCCAGGGAACGAACCAGTGTCTCCTGAGTCTCCTGTGCTGGCAGGTGGGTTCTTTACCATGAGCGTCACCTGAGAAGCCTGAGCTATGGTTATGAGGATAAATATTAACTTCTATGGAGTGTTTTGAGCAGGAGAGAAGCATAATCTGATTTAACAATTGTTGTTCAGTTTCTAAGTTGTATCTGACTCTTTATGACCCCATGAACTGCAGCATGTCAGGCTTCCCTGTCCTTCACTATCTCTTGCATTTGCTCAAACTCATGTCCATTGAATTGGTGATGCTATCCAACCATCTCATCCTCTGTCACCCCCTTCTCTTCCTGCCCTCAATCTTTCCCAGCATCAGGGTTTTTTCCAGTGAGTTGGCTTTTCGCATCAGGAGGCCAAAGTATAGGAGCTTCAGCTTCAGCATCAGTTCTTCCAGTAAATATTCAGGATTGATTTCCTTTCAGACTGACTGGTTTGATCTCCTTGCTGTCCAAGGGATTCTCAAGCGTCTTCTCCAGCACCACAATTCGAATACTTGGTGATAAATGACTATTTTGAGTAATGTACAGCAAATGAAATGTGGGCAGGCAATTTAGGAGGCAACTGTAGCAGCTCTGGTAAATGATTAACAGTGGCAAGATGTATGGGGTTAGGGCCAGGACTTCAGCTGCAGGGGTGGTGAGATGTAGCTACATTTGTTGCATGTATGTATTCATATAGAAATACTTTAAGCATATAGAAAACTCAGAATATAACACTAAAGGAAATACATATGTGCTTGTCACTAAATTTTATCACATTCTAACATTTGGTCATTTGGCTTCAGAATAAGACAGTAGTGAAGACCCTTGTATACCCCACTGTAAGCCATATTGCCCCAGAGGTAAGCACTAAAGTAGATTAACATTTATTATTCTTATGGATGGCTTTAAGTACAAATAAACATATAAATATAATATTTCATGTTTAAAATTTTATACAAATAGTATCATAATGCATATATCATTTTGCACCTTGTTTTAATTCATACAAATTTATGAGTTGGGAGATTTACCTGATTGATACATGTAGCTGTAGCTCATTTGTTTTATATTTCTCTTTCTTTTTTAAAAAATACATTAGCTCATTTATTTTGAATTGCTTTACAATGCTGTTTCATTGTGCAAATATATAAAATAATTTATCTAAGATATTTACCTTGTTTCAGTTTTTCTGTCTTACAAGAATTGCCATATTGAACACTCTGTTCTTCTTGTGCCTATGTTGAAGTTTTTCTAGACTGTGTATCCAGAAATGCAATTTGGGTCAAAAGATGTAACAGTATCGATATAACAAGGTATTGCAAACTTGTTCTCAAACATAGTTGTAGCACTTTACAGTCACATCAGCACTGTAGGGAAGTTCCTGATTCTCTAAATTCTCAACAATTTACATGACTGCCAGACTTGAACATTATTTTAGTTTTCATTTTCCTGGGCTACCAGTGACTTTGAACACTTTTTTTCATTACCTCTTCTGTGAATTATATATGCTCGTTTTTTAATCAATTGGTTCATTTATGACATACTCATTCTGGGTGTTAATCCTTTGTTGGTGGTGTGTGTAGCAAATTCTTTACTTTTTACTTAGTTTATGATGCTTTTTTTTTTTTTGATCAACTAGACAATATGTAACATAGTCCAATACTATTGCCCTATTTTTTCTCCCAGATGTTTTAAAGTTTGTCTTTTCACATTTAATCCTTTAACGGGGAATTATTTTTTGTGTATATAGTAAATATTTGTCATACAAATAACCACTTATTCCACACCAGTCCTTCCTTACCCTACTGATAGTGTAATGCCACATCTGACATTTAAAAATTTTCTTTATTTGAGGGGGTCTGTTTTTCTAAGTTCTTTCTTGTCCTTTATTGGCTTATTTGTCCATCCCTGGACTATTAGATATTAGATTGGTTTAACTCTTTATGCCTTTGGAGAAGATTTGATATTTGGTAGGAAAAGTCACCCTCCATGTTCTTCTTTAAAATTGTCTTACTCTTGATGCTTTGCTTTTCCATTTGAAATAAGGGTCAGCTTGTCAAATTCTAAGGCAAACTCTGTCAGGAATTTGGCTATAGTTGTGTTGAATTTCCCATTTTTATGACACTGAGTTTTCCCACCTATGAATATTCCACCTAAATGGTCTTAAAGGGTTTTTAAAAAATAGTTTTGAAACTTTTTTCCAGAAGAAAAGTTGTCCATCTTCTGCTAGTGTTAATCTCAGGTGCCGTAAGAGAGTGCCCACACTGCAATTAACCAGCTCTGTGATCCCAGGATATAGCCTCTCTGTGCCTTGATTTCCTCCACAGTAAACTGAGTAAATGCTTACTGGGCTTCCCTGGTGGCTCAGATGGTAAAGAATCTGCCTACAATGCAAGAGACATGGGTTCAATCCCTGGGTTGGGAAGATCCCCTGCAGTGGGCATGGCAACCCACTCTCAGTATTCTTGCTTGGAGAATTCCATGGACAAAACAGTCTGGTGGGCTAGAGTCCATGGGGTCACAGAGTTGGACATGACTGAGCAACTAATGCACTTACTGAGTTCTATGATGTATTACAACTTCATGATGTATTCTATGATGAGTTAAAGAGATGGGAATACCAGACCACCTTACCTGCCTCCTGAGAAACCTGTATGCAGGTCAAGAAGCAACAGTTAGAACTGACATGGAACAATGGATTGGTTCAAAATTGGGAAAGGAGTACGTCAAGGCTATATATTATCACCCTACTTATTTAACTTATATGCAGAGTACATCATGAGAAATGCCAGGCTGGATGAAGCACAAGGGGGAATCAAGATTTCCGAGAGAAACATTAATGACCTCAGATACGTAGATGATACCACCCTTATGGCAGAAAGTGAAGAGGAACCAATGAGGTGAAAGAGGAGAGTGAAAAAGCTGGCTTAAAACTCAACATTCAAAAAACTAAGATCATGGCATCTGGTCTTATCACTTCATGGCAAAGAGATGGGGAAACAACAGAAACAGTGACACACTTTATCTTCTTGGGCTCCAAAATCACTGCAGATGGTGATTGCAGCCGTGAAATTAAAAGATGCTTGCTCCTTGGAAGAAAAAGCTATGACAAACCTAGACAGCGTGTTAAAAAGCAGAGATGTTACTTTCCCGACAAAGGTCCGTCTAGTCAAAGCTATTGTTTTTCCAGTAGTCATGCATGGATGTTGGACCATAAAGAAGGCTGAGCACCAAAGAACTGATGCTTTTGAACTGTGGTGTTGGAGAAGACTCTTGAGAGTCCCTTGGACAGCAGGGAGATCCAACTAGTCAATCCTAAAGGAAATCAGTCCTGAATATTCATTGGAAGGACTGATGCTGAAGCTGAAACTCCAATACTTTGGTCACCTGATATGAAGAGCCAACTCATTAGAAAAGACTGATGCTGGGAAAGATTGAAGGCAGGAGGAGAAGAGGATGACAGAGGACGAGATGATTGGATGGCATCACTGACTCAGTGGACATGAGTTTGAGCAAGTTCTGGGAGATGGTGAATGATAGGGAAGCCTGGCGTGCTGCAGTCTACGATGTCACAAAGAGTTGCACACGACTGCTCGACTGAACAACAACAGTGATGTGTTAGGCACTGTTTCTACACTATGGATAGAGCAGTGAACAAAATAGACCAAGTTTTCCTTCCCTCACGTAAATAACTCATGTGAAGTACTCTTTAGGTCTGTCACTAAACATACAGAAGCAGCTGCTGTAAGGTGATATCTGAGACCTACAGGAAGCAAGCCATTTGGCTATCTGGAAAAACAGTGTCCCAGATAGAGGGAAGAGCGATGCTAGGGCCCTGAGGAGGTGGATGGCTTGGTGTGCTCCAGGAACAGTAAGGAGGCCGGCACACCTGAGGGGAACACAGTCGGGAGGAGAGTGGGGGATGAGGACAGACCCAGGGTGGACAGCAAGAACACGCAGGTCTTATAGGCCGCTTTAAGGACTTTTATGTTGGGTGTTTTGGTGAGTAGACTAACATGAGCTGATGAATACTAATTAGCTATTATTATTATTCTATTTTTTGATTAGGTTTACTTGGTGTATAAGAAATTTATTGAATACAGGCCATTAATTTAATGGTGATAATAGCTAATACAGATATAATGTTTATAAGGTACCAGGCACTTTACATAGTTTATGTCATTAAACCCTTTCAACAACCTTTTTACAGATGAGTTAACTGCAATATAGATAGGCTAAGTAATGACCAAAGTTACATGAATGGTGAGTCAATTGTAGGTCTGAGATCTTATAACTGGTGACCCTGTTGATTCTCTATTAGTTTTGGATGCCCTTGGATGTAAACAATCATATTATCTGATGGTTACGTAAGGATAGCTTGGCCTTGTCTTTTACAGTCCTAATTCTTTTCCTTTATTTTTTTTTTTGGGGGGGGGTGTTATTAAAATAGTGTTTCTAACACACAGAAATCCCTTGCATTCCTATACACTAACAATGAGAAAACAATGAGAAAACTAACAAAGAGAAATTAAGGAAACAATACCATTCACCATTGCAACAAAAAGAATAAAATACTTAGGAGTATATCTACCTAAAGAAACGAAAGACCTCTATATAGAAAACTATAAAATACTGATGAAAGAAATCAAAGAGGACACAAACAGGTGAAGAAATATACCATGTTCATGGATTGGAAGAATCAATATTATGAAAATGACTATACTACCCAAAGCAATCTATAGATTCAGTGCAATCCCTATCAAGCTACCAACAGTATTTCTCAGAGAACTAGAACAAATAATTTCACTATTTGTATGGAAATACAAAAAACTTCGAATAGCCAAAGCAATCTTGAGAAAGAAGAATGGAACTGGAGGAATCAACCTGCCTGACTTCAGGCTCTACTACAAAGCCACAGTTATCAAGACAGTATGGTACTGGCACAAAGAAATGTAGATCAATGGAACAGAATAGAAAGCCCAGAGATAAATCCATGTACCTATGGACACCTTATCTTTGACAAAGGAGGCAAGGATATACAATGGGAAAAGGACAACCTCTTTAACAAGTGGTGCTGGGAAAACTGGTCAACCACTTGTAAAAGAATGAAACTAGAACACTTTCTAACACCATACACAAAAATAAACTCAAAATGGATTAAAGATTTAAATGTAAGACGAGAAACTATAAAACTCCTAGAGGAGAACATAGGCAAAACACTCTCCGACATAAATCACAGCAGGATCCTTATGACCCACCTCCAGGAATATTGGAAATAAAAGCAAAAATAAACAAATGGGACCTAATGAAACTTAATAGCTTTTGCACAACAAAGGAAACTGTAAGCAAGGTGAAAAGACAGCCCTCAGAATGGGAGAAAATAATAGCAAACAAAGCAACAGACAAAGGATTAATCTCTAAAATATCTAAGCAACTCCTGCAGCTCAATTCCAGAAAAATAAATGACCCAATCAAAAAATGGCCAAAGAACTAAACAGACATTTCTCCAAAGAAGACTTACAGATGGCTAACAAACACATGAAAAGATGCTCCACATCACTCATTATCAGAGAAATGCAAATCAAAACCACAACGAGGTACCATTACACGCCAGTCAGGATGGCTGCTATCCAAAAGTCTACAAGCAATAAATGCTGGAGAGGGTGTGGAGAAAAGGGAACCCTCTTACACTGTTGGTGGGAATGCAAACTAGTACAGCCGCTATAGGGAACAGTCTGGAGATTCCTTAAAAAACTGGAAATAGAACTGCCATATGACCCAGCAATCCCACTCCTGGGCATACACACCGAGGAAACTAGATCTGAAAGAGACACGTGTACCCCAATGTTCATTGCAGCTCTGTTTACAATTGCCAGGACATGGAAGCAACCTAGATGCCCATCATCAGAGAAATGGATAAGGAAGCTGTGGTACATATACACAATGGAATATTACTCAGCCATTAAAAAGAATTCATTTGACTCAGTTCTACTGAGATGGATGAAACTGGAGGCCATTATACAGAGTGAAGTAAGCCAGAAAGATAAAGACCAATACAGTATACTAATGCATATATATGGAATTTAAAAAGATGGTAATGATAACCCAATATGCAAAACAGAAAAAGAGACACAGATGTACAGAACAGACTTTGGGACTCTGTGGGAGAACGTGAGGGTGGGATGTTCTGAGAGAGTAGCATTGAAACAAGTATACTACCAAGGGTGAAACAGAACTCCAGCCCAGGTTGGATGCATGAGACAAGTGCTCAGGGCTGGTGCACTGGGAAGACCCAGAGGGATGGGATGGGGAGGGAGGCGGGAGGGGGGGATCGGGATGGGGAACACATGTAAATCCATGGTTGATTCATGTCAATGTATGGCAAAAACCACTACAATATTGTAAAGTAATTAGTCTGCAACTAATAAAAATAAATGAAAAACAAATAGTGCTTCTAGTAACAATGCTAAATAGGATTGGAGAGAATGGTCATGCTTATATCTGACTTTAGTAGAAATGTTTCTAAATTTCTGCCATTAAGGAAAATGTTTTCTCTTTGTTCCTGAGGGTCTTATCCTCTTATCAGGATAAGAACTTTTCATTCATGCTCAGTTTCCTAGGAAAATTTTAGAAAAAAATATTCCCAAGAAAGAGTACTGAATTTTACTACGCACTTTTCTACATCGTGATATTGAATCACTCCTATTTTTACAAGAGAAACCATATCTAGTAATGTGTGTGTGTGAGAGAGGATAAACTGCCAAATTCCATCCAATAGTGTTTTATACAGGATTTTTGTACCTATAATCATAAGTGAAACTGATCTATAGTTTTCTACAGTTTGTTTTGTTCTATTCTTGCTTAGTTTTGATACTTGTTTTATAATATGAGCTTTTCCTTTGTCTGTTCTCTTTGTTAGAAAGTCATCATTGAAAATACACATATTTCCCTGAGTTGAGGAGGGTTTAGGAAGTGAAATGTGCTGTGCTCTGGTTAGTCACTGAGCTGTGTCCGACTCTTTGTGACCCCATGGACTGTAGCCAACCAGGCGCCTCTGTCCATGGGGATTCACCAGGCAAGAATACTGGAGTGGGTTGCCATGCCCTTCTCCAGGGGATCACCCCAACCCACGGATTGAACCCAGGTCTCTCACATTGCAGGTGGATTTTTTATCAGCTGAGCTACCGGGGAAGCCCAGTGAATACTATTTAATCTTCTCACACATAAAGTAAAAGGTTACAACATGGTGACATCCTAGATTCTTTCAGCCTTTAAAATTTTATATAGTTTAAATGCAGAGATTCTGACAATGACATATTAAATATTAGAGGATGAGGAATTCTCTTCTGTGAAGGTCTTCAGAAAAAGGTATGTTGTTTCTGCATATTTCAGTGACATGCACACCTGCCTAAACACTAGAGAAAGGAGAAGCAGATCATGAATGCAAGGAACTAAACGTGGACACAGAACTGAACAACCAGGGAAACCACAGGGACTAGAGACAAAAGCCTGGCTTTCGCCACAGAAGACATTTAAATGAGTCCTCTGAGAAATGTGCCATCAGAAAGATACACTGGCAGGAAGGAGAAATCGGAACCCACACATTTCTTAACTCTTTGAGGACTCAGACTTACTGGACAGAAAGCAGAAAATGTAAAAACAAAACAAAAAACCCCAATACTTCTTATGTAAGAAAACCTCTGTGGATGTGAACTGAACAACAGGACAAGGGCACAGCTCACATCTATCTAGGTCAGGCTGTACCTCCAGGCAAGACAATCAAGGACTTTGAAAAACCAATGACTGCATCCCAGGTAGCCTGAAGGGAAGACCCTTGTGACAGGGAACACCGACCTAACTGTGACAGGGAACAGAGAGTGCTTTTGAGTGAGAATGAGCTAACCATGTTCTAAGAAGAAGGCAGTTGCTTTCCTGAAGGTTTCAGTACACTGGAAAGCTTCAGGTTTCTCCAGAGTCCAGAAAAGGCCTTATGATAACCCCTGGGAGCCTCTGTTATTCACCTGGGGGTTGACCTTCATCACAAACCCAATCCCCCTTCCTGCAAGTGCTGGTGGGCCAGCAACAAAATTGGGAGAATAAATACCAACCAACCAATCTACTTCCGGGATGTATCTCCATCAATATTTTAACAGCCGTAAGGGTTCACAGGGGCGTCCTAGGTGGCACAGTGTTAAAGGATCTGCCTGCCAATGCAGGAGACACAGGAGATGCAGGTTTCATCCTGGGGTTGGGAAGATCTCTGGGAGTAAGAAATGGCAACCCACTGCAGTATTCTTGCCTGGAAAATTCCATGGACAGAGGAGCCTGGCGGGCTATAGCCCTTGGGATCACAAAGAGTTAGACCCAACTGAGCATGCACGCACGCATGCATGCAAAAAGGTTCACAGATGCCAACAGGGAATAAAGCAGCTTAAATGACTCTGACGACGTCCAATAAAATCACCCATATTTAGTTTTATTTTCTAGTTGCAGGAACTGCTATGTAGTTAAATTTACGTTTTTTTTTTTTGAGTACTTTTTCTCCTTCCTTTCCCCCTCACTCATAATTTCGTCCCATTTTTACCCTTACTCCAGAGAACTTGTTTAAATACATGTAAAAGCCTCCAAATTCTTATGATAGACTATAATTAGAGATTAAGTAATGGATGTTTCAAAGATCATTTGTTAGAATTAGAAATCACTGACAGAGGACGTAATTTGGAGTAATAGCTGTGTGGATATGTATAAAAGGCTTAGGTCCAAGTTGCAGAGAGAAATGGCTCTGAGAAAAACCAATGCGATGATACAGGGCCATAGATAACAGCTACATTTTTATCATATTTTTCTTCACTGTATAACTGTATAATCTCTGTCTGAGCCTTGTTGATTATTTAACAAAAGTGAATTGCTGCGTCTCTTTCCTTTCTCACTTTTAATATAGTTTTGAAACTTTCATAACCTCACACTTACAATAACTACATCCCCGACTCTTTTCTCTGCTTTTACCAATATGTCTTGTATACTTCCACCAGACTAACATTTATTAAGTGTTGCTTTTAGCAAACAGCATTGCCAAGACCTTGCAATGACTCTCCACAGCCCCTTTGGTTTGCAAGGCATTCTACAAATCATTCCCATCTCAGCCACTTTCCCCAACACAAGGTTTCTTCAGTCAGGCAAGTTTCTAGACTTCAAATGTGCCATTGGCATTCAAACTTCCCTGCTTTTACTTATGCTCTTCTCTTTCAGGAAGACCTTCCTCTTTCAATGTTTTCTTAATTCTATCATGTTTCATGTTTGGCCTAGTCCTAGCACCTTCTTTATTCGAGAACTAATTGACTTTCCTTGCTGACCTATAATCATAGACTACTCTGTACAGTTTACATTTCTTTATATGTGGCTGTTTCTTACCTCCTAGCCTTTTCCGCCCTGTATGTAACAGAGATAGTCTGATAGCGGGGTGGGGGAAGATGCTAATAATACAGTTTGAAAGTGTTAGTCGCTTAGTCGTGTCCAACTCTCTGTGACCTCATGGACTGTAGCCTGCCAGGCTCCTCTGTTCATGGGATTCTCCAGGCAAAAATACTGGAGTGGGTAACTATTCCCTTCTCCAGGGGATATTCCCAACCCAGGGATGGTACCTGGGTCAAAGTTTGGTGTTTATTAAAGTAAATATCAACTAGAAATCTATGCTATGAGATCTGGGTTTACTCTGCTGAAGAGGAATTTATTTAGATGTATAAGAGAAAGAGATACTACTAATAATATTAACTACTACTGTGATGAAACACAATTAAAGAATCTGTTCACTGCAGAAAAAGAAAACAATTGGAGGATGATCTAAAATTATCTATAGTTGCTTATCTCTAAGAAAATTTATAATCTACAATTATAAAATATTCTGTTTTGCATATTATAAGAAAAACTTTTTTTGGATAGAGTCCAAATATAATTTTAAGTCATAATTTTTATGCTTTAATTTGCTTTGTCTTGAAGAAAAATTGTATGGCATTAAATATAAAGAAGGCTCTCATAACTTTATGCTAACTTATCTCCCAACTTTATTTTCTACTACCTGGCTCCTAGGTTGCTTGCAAAAATCATTAATCCTTGTTAAAGAAGCAAACCTCTTATGCCACTCATTCTGGAGTACACTACAAAGAGTTGCCTATGAGAGAAGCAGCCAGATTTAGAGCATCTCTTCTTGTGACTTTTTCTTCGGGGTTCATATTTAAAATCACTGCTGCTTTCCTCTATCCATGGTGATTTATTTCCATGGCAAGTCTCTCTGGAAAGGCAATCACACTACCTCCTCAATGCACCTCAGTTTTGGCTGTCTGGAGGATGACTCTTGGAGTGACCCCAGGTTACCCAGAATGAATTTTAAGCAGGCCATGAAATGAATATCTTATGATCATCTCAAATATATCCTACATGTGATGTAAAATTGCATCCAGTACTTTCCCTTGATTCCAGAGAGAAACATACCTTACTTCCAGAACTTCCATCTCTTCCCTTCCACCTTCCCCTTTCCACATCTGTGGCTTGTACACTTCTGTTTCTTTGCTTTCCCCACCATGAGGATCAATGTATAAAGGTTATTTACACAAGTCACTTACACGAGGCTCCTGGGTCATCCTTTCTAACACAACCCCTGCCAATATTCAAATTCTCTTACTCTCTTATGCCATACTAACTTTTGGTTTTTATCTATGTTAAAACACAAGAACTGTCTGCTTTGTGTTAAAGTTAGTATTTGTATTAGCTGCATGGCTTCCTCATTTGATTGTAAGCTCCTTAAACAAGGTTATATCATATCTATCTTTTCATGTTTATCTTTCCAACCATGGTCTCCATAGCATCACACACATATATATGCATATATACTCACTAAATGTTGATACAGTTAAAAATGAATAATATATATCCTTCAGAGTCTGGAAATAAAAGAAAATCTGTAATATATTACTCCAGCTCACTAAAAGTCCAACCTTATTCTGGCAAAGGAAGTTGAGAGGTTCACTGTCAACAATCATCAACCTCAAAGTTTATTTTCCTGGTTCACATTTGTTGGTAGTATAGAAGCTGCTGAAGTGGCATTTTGCATTAAAGCAGTATTCTTACATTTTATTCAAGTCTGGAATGACGAGCATTTCCATATTATTTAAATCTGCTTATGCAAAAGTCATGGACAACTTGCTTCTGTTATTAAGGCACCATAAGGCATAATTGTATCTAAATGATTCAGGATAAAACACACACCAAACTGTTTTGCTGAAATCAACTTATGTAGTTGAACAGTTATTGTGTACTATTAAACAGTTGGCACATTTTGCATTTTTGGCATGTAAAAGCCAATTTGGGTTTAGACTTATGTTGTTTAAATGATGCCAATGTGTACTTCTCACCTTCTTAAATATATCAAAATTCCTCAGGATGCCAAACAAAATCTATCCTCTGGGAGTAAAATGTGCCAATAGTTTAATGGTACATGGAAGCATTACTGGATTAACTTGAGAGAGGAAAAAAGACCCTTTTCCCAGTAACTGACTAAGGTCTCATAAGTGAAAATGAATTATAACTCTGTAAATTATTCTGTGAGCTTAAGGCCAGAAGCCGAATCAGACAATCTAGTACAAATTTCAGAAGGATGTCTGTATAATTCCTTCAACTTTTACAGCCTTTAGGTATAAAATCTGGTTTCTTAAATCTTCTCTTGGCAACTGTATTTGCTGTTTTAAAGCCTGAGAGCAAAGCATGTCTAAGAATTTGGAAAGAAAAATTTTCTTCACTTTCATAATTTGGTCTATGTGGTAGCGATTAAGGAAATGGGGACTCTGTGAGTAAATAGTCAGATAAGGACGTGCTATACATTCAAAATAAAGGGTAATTTTGATACTAATCATGCAAATTATGGATTTGTTCGTGGTCTGGAAAGAACATGCTTGTTTTACACACACAGAAGAGGGAGTTTAGCAAGCAATAAACAAAACCTAAGATATCTGTAGATGAACATGTCACATTTGAATATCACTATCTATTGGTATTTAGGGCGTCCCAGGTGGCTCAGATGGTAAAGAATCTGCCTGCAATTCAGGAGACCCTGGATTGATCCCTGGGTTGGAAAGTTCCCCTGGAGAAGGACATGGCAACCCACTCCAGTATTCTTGCCTGGAGAATTCCATGGACAGAGAAGCTTGGCGCGTTACAGTCCATAAGGTTGCAAAGAGTTGGACACAACTGAGCCACTAACACACACAAACACATAGGTATTTTAACTTGTTTAAAAACTTAAGTAGGAGGATCGCCTGAAAGGCTTGTTACAACGCAGACTGCTCGGTGGTCCAATGCCAACAATTTGTGTTTCTACAAGTTCCTAGGTGACACTGATCCTGCTGATTCTCTGATCACACTTTGAGAACCTCTGTCCTAGAACGTCAGGAGCAGGTGAAGTGACTGAATCAAAAGAGGAGATGAGATGTGGTCAGATGAAGTAGAGTCGTCCCTCCTTACCTGTGGTTTTACTTTCAGTGGGTTCAAGTTGAAAATATTAAATGGAAAATTCCAGAAATAAGTAATTTGTAACTTTTAAACTGCAGGCAATTCTACGCAGCATGACAAAATACTGTGCCTTCCTGTTTCCTCCTGCCAGGGATGTGAATAATCAACTGGCCCATGAGTCACTTAGCAACTCTCTTGGTTCCCAGACTGACCATTGAGGGTATCACCATGCCTGTGTTCAGGTGGCCCTTATTTTACTTAACGGCTCCAAAGCACAAGAGAAATAATGCTGGCAATTCTGAAGAGAAGCCATAAAGTGCTCCCTATAAGTGAGAAGGTAAATGTCCTCAACCTAATAAGGGAAAAACGTATGCTGAGGTTGCTAAGATCTACAGTAGGAATGAATCCTCTGTCCATGAAATGCTGAAAAAACAAAAAGAAATGTGTGCTAGTTTTGCTGTCCCACCTCAAACTGCAAAAGTTGTAGCTACCATGCAAGATAAATGCTCAGTGAAGATGGAAAAGGCATTAAATTTGTACAACAGGGTATCTGGAGAGAGAGATCATATGCACATTACTTTTATTATAGCATATTGTTATAATTGTTCTATTTTATTATTGGTTATCGTTGTTACTCTCCTATTGTGCCTAACATAGAAACTTTATCTTAGGTATGTATGTATACAATAAAACAAAGTATGTATACCTTGGTGTCAGGCAGCTCTTAGAGGTCTTGGAAAGCATTCCCTGCTGATAGGGAGGGACTGCAGTATTCAGTTATGAATCCAGGGCAGTGGGTGAGATGAAGTGGGTATGGTCCCAGGCTGAGGCAGTAGGTATGGAACAGTGTCTACCTGAAGATGGCCCCTGTGCCGGCTGTGAGAGGTGACAGAATACGGGGGCTCAGAGCCTGTGTTATGAATGAGGGAGGTGCTCCACTGAGTAGATTTTGTACATTAATTTATTTTTAAATAGAAGGATAATGGCTTTACAGTACCGTGTTGGTCTCTGCCAAACATCAACATGAATCAGCCATAGGTATACATATGTCCTCCCCGCCTTGAACGTCCCTCTCACCTCCACCCCGTACCACCCCTCTAGGTTGTTACGGAGTCCCAGTTTGAGTTCCCTGAGTCACAGAGCAAATTCCCATTGGCCATCTATTTTACATATGGTAGCGTATGTTTCCATTTACTCTGAGTAGTTTTTGAGCTCACAATTTGACTGGCTCTTTGACTGGCTCTTCCCTGCTGTAAGGACTTCCCTGGTGGCTCAGCCGGTAAAGCGTCTGCCTACAATGTGGGAGACCCGGATTTGATCCCCAGGTAAGGAAGATCCTCTGGAGAAGGAAATGGCAACCCACTCCAGTACTCTTTCTCAGAAAATCCCATGGACAGAGGAGCCTGGTAGGGTACAGTCCATGGGGTTGCAAAGAGTCGGACACGACTGAGCGACTTCAGTTTCCCTTCTGTAAACTGAGTTAACATTAATGCCTTCTTGGTAAGGTTTCTGTGAAAATCAAATGGGTTAAAAGCATAAAGAGATCAGCATAATGCCTATTATGTGGAAGCATTTAGCAAATATTATTCTTTTAAATTATATTAATAAGTGGGTCAATTCATCATGTAACTGAAGCAATAATGCATACAGACCTCTTCAAAACTTTCCCACTGTATAAATTACCATGATAAGACAACAAAAGGGATAGGAGAGTATAACAAAAATAATTTTTTTTGAGATCTGAAGTCTATTTCCCAGTATACCTGAATATCTACATCTATTATTATTAGATATTTTTTCATAGGTGGCATTTTACATCTCACTCCTAAATTGATTATCTATTATTTCATTTTATTTTTGCTCACCTCTGTGAGGTAGAATCTGAGGAAATGGGTCCATATATTTTTTAATTGCTAACTTAGTACATAGATACTAATTGTAGAAACAATCTGTGTAGACATGGTGGAGATTTTATACTGACTGTTAATATAGTATACAACTACTACAACTGACAGTAGATATCATATCAGATAAAACACTTGAAATACTGCATTTGTAATGTTCTTAGCCCTTATACATGAATAGGCACAATATAACTGTTATTAAAACACTCTGTTTCATGGGTTAAAAAAAATTTCCCTTGGATTTGAATATCCTTGAGTTTTGGTAGAGAATGAGAGCCAAGAATAATTTGAGATTTTCTCCTTTAAGTGTTAAGATTATTCTGAGATTTAATAGAAATGAATTATTCTATTTATTATTCTATAAATGAACTATTCTATTCTGTTAGGAAATAATTCAAATAGAAAACCCAATGTAGCTTCCTAAGATTCATGGTGAATCTATTTATCATGAGGCTAAGGAAATTACATTATATTCTTTCATTCTAACTTTAATTTTGGTTTCCAAACAATCTATATCTCTTTCAAGGTTAAAAGCATCAAAAGTACACACAAAACACTAAGGAAAATCTTAAAATTTCCTGAAATGCATTAGCCATCCTGTTTGTATAACAAGTATCTTGTTTGTTTATGATGGTCTACATCATTAATCTAGATAAATAAATGTAGAAGTGAAGGGAGCTGGGTTTGCTGTTTTGTCCATTGCCCAGCAACCGACGGTTACAACTGTTGTGTAGCAGGCACCGCGGCAGAAGACAGCACTATGGTAGCATATGCCATTTCTGTAACAATGCTGATTCAGGCAGGAAGACCTAAGAACTCACATTTATTCTGAGTCAACAGCGCAAGTCTGTGGTATTTACTTGTTAAAAATTTCACTTCCCTAAAACGTTAATGTTTGTCATAATCAGGTGATAGGTACACAGAAGATTTTGTACATTTGTATGCTTTAAATACTTAATTTTTGACAAAGTGTAAATGTTCATAAAGTTAACTGTATGCCTTCGTCCTTTAAAACTAATTTTTATGAACTTCAAAAAAAATCAGAACAGTTCAGTTCAGTCCAGTCGCTCAGCTGTGTCTGACTCTTTGCACCCCATGGACTGCAGCATGCCAGGCTTCCTTGTCCATCACCAACTCCAGAAGCCTGCTCAAACTCATGTCCATCGAGCTGGTGCTTCCATCCGACCATCTCATCCTCTGTCGTCCCCTTCTCCTCCTGCCCTCAATCTTTCCCAGCATCAGGGTCTTTTCAAATGAGTCACTTCTTCACATCAGGTGGGCAAAGTATTGGAGTTTCAGCTTCAGCATCAGTCCTTCCAGTGAATATTCAGGACTGATTTCCTTTAGGATTGACGGGTTGGATCTCCTTGCAGTCCAAGGAACTCTCCAGAGTCTTCTCCAACACCACAGTTCAAAAGCATCGATTCTTCTGTGCTCAGCTTTCTTTATAGTCCAACTCTAACATCCATACATGACAACTGGAAACACCATAGCTTTGACTAGACAGACCTTTGTTGGCAAAGTAATGTCTCTGCTTTTTAATATGCTGTCTAGGTTGGTCATAGCTTTTCTTCCAAGGAACAAGCGTCTTTTAATTTCATGGCTGCAGTCACCATCTGCAGTGATTTTGGAGTCCCCAGGAATAAAGTCTGTCACTGTTTCCATTGTTTCCCTATCTATTTGCCATGAAGTGATGGGACTGGATGCCATGATCTTAGTTTTATGAATGCTGAGTTTTAATCCAACTTTTTTATTTTCCTCTTTCACTTTCATCAAGAGGATCTTTAGTTCTTTTGTGCTTTCTGCCATAATGGTGGTGTCATCTGCGTATCTGAGGCTATTGATATTTCTCCCAGCAATCTTGATTGCAGCTTGTGCTTCATTCAGCCTAGCATTTCACATGATGTACTCTGCATATAAGTTAAATAATCAGGGTGACAATATACAATATATAGTACTCCTTTCCCTATTTGGAACCAGTCTGTTCCATGTCTGATTCTAACTGTTGCTTCTTGATCTGCATACAGATTTCTAATGAGGCAGGTCAGGGAGTCTGGTACTTCCATTAAGAATTTTCCACAGTTTGTTGTGGTCCACACAGTCAAAGGCTTTGGCGTAGTCAATAAAGCAGAAGTGGATGTTTTTCTGGAACTCTTGCTTTTTTGATGATCCAATGGATGTTGGCAATTTGATCTCTGGTTCCTCTGCCTTTTCTAAATCCACCTTGAACATCTGGAAGTTCACAGTCCATGTACTGTTGAAGCCTGGCTTGGAGAATTTTGAGCATTATTTTGCTAATGTGTGAGATAAGTGCAATTGTGCTGTAGTTTGAACATTCCTTGGCATTGCCTTTCTTTGGGGTTGGAATCAAAACTGACCTTTTCCAGTCCTGTGTCCACTGCTGAGTTTTCCAAATTTGCTGGCATATTGAGTGCAGGACTTTCACAGCACCATCTTTTAGGATTTGAAATAGTTCACCTCAAATTCTATCACCTCCACTAGCTTTGTTTGTAGAGATGCTTTCTAGGGCCCACTTGACTTCGCATTCCAGGATGTCTGGCTCTAGGTGAGTGATCACACCATCGTGGTTATCTGGGTCATGAAGATCTTTTTTGTATAGTTCTTCTGTGTATTCTTGCCACCTCTTCTTAATTTCTTCTGCTTCTGTTAGGTCCATACAGTTTCTGTCCTTTACTGTGCCCATGAAATGTCCTTTACTTTTCATGAAATGTTCCCTTGGTATTTCTAATTTTCTTGAAGAGATTGCTAGTCTTTCCCATTCTATTGTTTTGCTCTATTTCTTTGCATTGATCACTGAGGAAGGCTTTCTTATCTTTCCCTGCTATTCTCTGAAACTCAGCATTCAAATGGGTATATCTTTCCTTTTCTCATTTGCCTTTAACTTCTCTTCTTTTCTCAGCTATTTTTAAGGCCTCCTCAGACAACCATTTTGCCTTTTTGCATTTCTTTTTCTTGGGGATCGTTTTGATCACTGTCTCCTGGACAATGTCATGAACCTCCATCCATAGTTCTTCAGGGACTGTGTCTATCAATCTAATCCCTTGAATCTATATGTCACTTCCACTGTATAATCATAAGGGATTTGATTTAGGTCATACTTGAATGGTCTAGTGGTTTTCCCCACTTTATGATAAATTAAAATACCATAAAATATAAAAAAAAGGTAACTAAAACTACAAGTGCCCTTCCCTACTCCTAATTTCCCAGTTCCACTCTCTGAGGTAACCATCCTTTTTCTGAACAGATTAAATATTCTTCTTTACTATTAAAAATATTTTTTTGAATGAATAGATACATAAAGTAACTATAAATCTGATCATGGCCAAACAGATTTGAAATAGGTTTCATAAGTGGCACTTCAAAAATATGTAATATGAGAAAAATGATTCACAAAACCACACCTTTCTTCTTATTAACCTAATATTTGAGTATTATTAAGATAAAAAGCTCTAGATGACTTCTAAAACCTATTTTGCCAATTTTCTGTTGATGGAAGTAAAGCTTATTTCCTTCATAAGCTTTTGTTTATAAGTTTAAAAAATTAATGTGGCAATAGTTCGAACTTGATTTAAGGTCATAGGCACAACTATTTTTGAGATAAATGAGTCTTTTAGTGAGAAAATATACAGGAAGCAAATGAATAAGATGCTCATTACTTCAGTTTCTTTATTATTCGACTGGGCATAATCTCTGCCCTAAGAGTCAGAGTTTACTGGTACTTGATATTGTTTAGTGGATACAGTGAAAAGTGTAAAGATAAGAAAGACACATTCACTAACTTCAATGATAAAAATAATTGTGTGGAAGGCAGGGTCCTCTGCCCAAGAGTAAGTGTGAACACAGTAGCTTTTGTGGCTAGGCCCCCTTAGAAACTTGGAATAATGTACAAACAAAAGAAAAGACCCTTTGACATTCAACAAAAGAGGTCATTTTATCTTTTATTCCTTAAGGAGGTGTGTTTTACTAGAAAAACCATGAGCTTTGATTCTCCCCAGTCTTGGTTCTATCACAAATTAGCTACTTCGAGCCAATAAATTATTTCTTTGTGTATAAAATATAATATCTGCCTAATTTTCATAATCCAACACACTTTCAGTTAGCAGTTATTATGTGTAATAACATAACAAATGATACAGCTTTTCTCTTGCTATTCTTCCAAACAAAACCCTAGTTTAATATGTGCTCACTTAAAAATAAAGCTCTCTAAAAAATAAAGATCACGTTCTTCTAAGCCCAAAGCTAAGGACACAGATGCTAATGTACTTAAATCTTAAGGCCACAAAAGTCAATCCCAGAAATTATTAAAAAATTGGAGCTACTCATTTTTGGTCTTATACTACAAAAAGCTATTTTATTTTGATATGAGATAAGGTCAAGTCTCAAAAGATATATAGCTCAAGCTTAGAGAGTCCAAGAACTATTCAACTCAGAATTTATCATAAATTATGCATTTGTCTTTTATTGTTTACTAAAGAACATTGCACTATTAATGTACCAGTCCATATGTCAATCTATTCATAAAGTATAACATGATTAAGTGGTTTCTCAAAATGTGTTTTTTGGAACACTGATTCTGTATGATAGGAGTTATAAACAAGGCGGTTCTATGATCAAATATAGAAATGCTGGGTTAAACAACGTTGTGTCTGTGTGTGTGTTTCTTTGGGATTGCTGCTACTTTAACGAGGAATTTCTGAGTAGGGACCATATTTAGCTGTTTCCTCAGCTCATCTGACCAGAGAATCCCCTGTTGACTTGGGGCATCTGCCCGTAGTAGTGTTACGCAGCACGCATTGGGACATGCTGGCACATCCCATCCTCGAAGACTAGTCCTCAAAAATCACAAATGATCCCAAGATGGCTTGCATTCTCCCTTTCCGTGTACTCCCCAGGACCCCACATCCTTATTTCTTCCCCTTTAAACTGTTAACAAGACTACTTCCCTGGTCTCCTTTCTTCCACCCCAATCTGCATGTTGCCTGACAGTCAGCTTTCCCAAGTTTGCCACTTTCTCTTTGCTGAAAGATCTTCCCACTGTACCTGAGTTTAGACTCCCTAAATCCTTCCTCACTAACATCCTGATCTGATGTTCCCAGGCTGCTTTTCTGATCTTACATTCTGCTTTTTTGCTAACATAAGGTTACTCACTTTCCTCAATCTGCTCTCCATTTTTCATACCCCAACCTCTGTTCATGTGCTCCTTCTAACTGACATCTTTTTTCCATCCTATCCACTTTGTCAAAGTCTCTTCGATGCCCCATCCTCCTTTGTTAAGTCTTCTCAAGCCTTTTTGGAAAGCACTAGGGAATGAACATGTATTTTATTTTTACTGGGTGCCAAGAACACCTCAAAGACTTTGTGCTCCATTAAAAATTACCCTTTTATCAGCATATAAATATAACAGCATAGTGATTGGTATTTTTATTGTTGCTTGAATGGATGGACCCACGCTTGACAACAATAGGGACTAACTGAGACCTAAAGACAGCCTTAAGTAATTGGGCCCAGACATCTCTCAAACCTAAGAGCTGCCAGAATGTATCATAGTCATCACCTCAACCTCCATACAAATATTTGGGGAGAGGTGGGCAAGACTGCTGGGCCACTGGTCTTTGGGGGAACTACAGTGCTTGTGACGAAAGGAGGTTCTAATCTATGTTGCAAAGGGGCTGATGGGGTTTCTAAGAGACTATCTCAAAGACTAGATGTACCTGTGAGATGACAACATCGGTGTTTCATTCTCCACTGGAGATCTGTGAGCAGAGAATGTGCTCGTCTTTCCCTGTGCCCAGCTGAGCAAAGCAGAGAGATCTAGAGGGGAAAGGAAGGGCAGAGAGAAGGGCAGTGGCGGAGTAGCCTGCGTTGGCAGGAAACTCCTGCGGGACAAGGAGGAGCCGCACATGAGTCAGCTCGCTGGTGTTCTGAGATGATGACTGCCTGGGCCTGCGAGGCAGAGCACAGTGGGCAGGGAAGGAGGTGGCATGAGTGTGCTCTGACCTCAGAAAACACCACAGTGTAGACAGCCTACACTGAGACTCTCATCCTTCCAGGCTTTGAGAGGGCCAGCATTTGGAAGCTGGCCTCACAGGCAGTCAGAGAAGTCATAATGGGCAGAAAACTGAGTGGGCAGCTGTAAAGAAACATGTGCCCTTTTACCACTCCGAGTTCAAGCCTGTGTTGGGTAGAGGGCAGATGAAAATTTACACTGCATTTGACATTAATTTTTTTCCTTAAAAATTTTTTTTCGGCTGTGCTGGGTCTTGCAGCATGTGGGCACAGGCTCTAGAGTGTGTGGCTCACTAATTATGGCACGTGGGGTTAGTTGTCCCATGGCATGTGGGATCTTAGTTCCCTGATCAGGAATCAAACCTGCATCCCTTGCACTGGAAGGTCAAGCCTTAACTACTGGACCACCAAGGAAGTGCCAAGGCTAAATTTTCAATAAACTAATGGCCCCAACGTTGCTGACTATGACAAAGATATACCTAGTGGATAGAAAAAGATTTGACAAAGCCAGTTGAAAGCTCCATAAGAGCACTTGTTTAATGTGTGTACCTCCTGAGTTGAGATTCCTCAATAAACTAGTTAAATAAACAGGTTGGCCTTGGCTCTTTCCCCACCATTTTCTATGGTCACATATTATTCTCCTGAATATTAATTGGTAGGACTGATTTTGAAGCTGAAGACAGAGGATGAGATGGTTGGATGGCATCATTGACTCAGTGGCCATGAGTCTGAGCAAACTCCAGGAGATACTGAAGGACAGGGAAGCCTGGGGTGCTGCTGTCCATGGGGTTGCAAAGAGTTGGACATGACCGAGTGACTAAGCAGCAGTACTGTTCTCCAGAGGAAAAGAAAGTCAGTAGAGGAAACAGAGGTCATGGCCTCTGACCCGGGCACTTGTAAATCCCATAAATAAACTTCGTGAGGGTTATTAGCATCTATTTTATTGGTGACTTGAAGGCATAAGCATCGAGGAATCACACTGCATATTATCTTTGAATTCGCCTATTCTGGAGAGATGGGTTAGACAAAATGACCCAACAATTTTTCCATTATAATGTCAAGATTTTATAATAGCAATTTCCATCAAAATAGTGGCTTTATAATAGCAATTATGATTAAAATGAAATGGCTGCCATCAGAATTTGTATTTTTACACAAAGAAACATGAAATCACCTTCAGTAAGGGAGACAAAAAGAAAAACAGAGTCAGTATTAGGGGAGATATTAGAAGAGAGTGAAAAAGCTGGCTTAAAACTCAACATTCAAAAAACTATCATGGCATCCGGTCCTGTCACTTCATGGCAAATAGACGGGGAAACAATGGAAACAGTAACAGACTTTATTTTCTTGGTCTCCAAAATCACTGCAGATGGTGAATGCAGCCATGAAATTAAAAGATACTTGCTCCTTGGAAGAAAAGCTATGACCAACCTAGACAGCATATTAAAACGCAGAGACGTTACTTTGTCGACAAAAGTCTGTCGAGTCAAAGCTATGGTTTTTCCAGTAGTAGTAGTTATGTATGAGAGTTGGAGTATAAAGAAAGCCGAGCGCAGAAGAAGTGATGCTTTTAAACTGTGGTGTTGGACAAGACTCTTGACAGTCCCTTGGACAGCAAGGAGATCCAACCAGTCAATCCTAAAGGAAATCAGTCCTCAATATTCACTGGAAGGACTGATGCTGAAGCTGAAACTCCAATACTTTGGTCACCTGATGCAAATAACTGACTCATTGGAAAAGCCCCTGATGCTAGGAAAGATTGAAGGCAGGAGGAGAAGGGGACGAGAATGAGATGGTTGGATGGCATCGTCAACTCGATGGACACAAGTATGAGCAAGCTCCAGGAGTTGGTGATGGACAAAAGAGTCAGACACTACTGAACGACTGACCTGAACTGAACTAGGGTAGATATTGGTGGAAAATACCCTTTCTCCCTGCCCCCCACCCTTTTCTTCCTAAGTCAGGCTTCTCAAGGAGGCGTCTAAGCATGTATTAAGAATAGAATAAAGGTGCCTGGCAACTGTTTTTTTCACTTCCTTCTCTAAGACAAAGAGATTTGAGGCCCTATTCTGTCCTTAATTAGCTGTACAACCTTGGGCAGGGCAATGGAGACTAGAGTAGACATCTATAGAAGATTCTGAAACATCACAGTTCTATTATCTAGCAATCCCCACTGCTTTCTAGAGAAGCCTATTTATTTGACAGTTGCTTTTGATGCTCTGCCTAGACTAAGGCAGCAGACTGCTAGAGAGAACCCAAGGTACTTGCAATCAACTAAGATCATGGAACCTGGTCTCATCACTTCATAGCAAACAGAAGGGGGAAAAGTGGAAACAGTGACAGATTTTCTTTTCTTGGGCTCCAAAATCACCACAGATGGTGACTGCAGCCATGAAATTAAAAGATGCTTGCTCCTTGGAAGAACAGCTGTGACCAACCTAGACAGCGTATTAAAAAGCAACAACACTTTGCCAATAAAGGTCCATATAGTCAAAGCTATGGTCTTTTCAGTAGTCACGTATGGATGTGAGAATTGGACCATAAAGAAGGCTGAGCGCCAAAGAACTGATGCTTTTGAACTGTGGTGCTGGAGAAGACTCTTGAGAGTCCCTTGGACTGCAAGATCAAATCAGTCAATCCTAAAGGATATCAGTCCTGAATATTCATTGGAAGTACTGATTCTGAAGCTGAAGGTCCAATACTTTGACCACCTGATGTGAAGAGTCGACTTACTGGAAAAGACCCTGATGCTGGGAAAGATTGAGGGCAGGAGAAGAAGGTGACAGAGAAGGAGATAGTTCGATGGCATCGTTGACTCAATGGACATGAGTTTGAGCAGCCTCTCAGAGATAGGGTAGGACAGGGAAGCCTGGCGTGCGGCAGCCCATGGAGTTGCAAAGAGTTGAACATGACTGAGCAACCGAACAATAACCTATAATCAATCAGGATTTTATGTTCTAGAAATTTGCTTTAAGACAAAGCTACCAACACTGCCCAGTGTTTACAATCATGATTTGCTTTTTTGAGTTAGTGTCTCAGTTATTTACTCTTTCAGTTGTCCAGCAAAGACCTCTGGGAGCCAGACTTTCTGGGTTTGAATTTTCAGTGTACCCTTTATTACAGAGAGACCTTAGATATCAGTTATTTCATCTGTAAAATGGGGATAAACGATGGCACATACTTCATAAATTTTTCTGAGGTTTAATGAATTAATACCTGTAAAGTGCTTAGAACAGTACCTGGCATAATTGACGTTAGTCATTATCTTATTATACAGGGAGATTTGGTTTAGCCTGCAGGCAGCTTCATAGATGTCACCAAGAAAGGCTTGGGGTTTAATGCTCTATGATTGCCACCTTGAAATTCTTAATTCTATCTTCGAATTTGTATTCTGTAAGGCACAAGTCTGGTGGGACAATGGAGAATGTGTGGAGGGTGGCTACTCTGCAGTCTCCTCTTCCCAGCCTCTAGCTCTCTGCCCTCTCTCTCTGCAGTGAATGTTGTTGCTTTCTGCCCCTGTTCAGGCAGACTCAGGATATGGATATGGAAAGCATCAAGGATGGTGTGTACCCCATGACACTGTGAGGTGGGAAACAGTATCAGGCGCTGGGCTAGACACACAGAAACCAACGAGAAATAATTCTGATAAATTATCTTACAGTGCATCAGCTGTCTCACTTAAATCAACTAGAAAGCCTATAATAACAACTTAACATTTTAAAATAAAGTACCAGAGAGCTGTTCCAACATGGGTTTACATTTCTGGCCTGCTGGGTTTCACTTCACTGATACATGAGATGCTTAATTATTAATAATGGAATCCTACACAAAGTTGGATCTAATGAAGGAAACTACTTTATAAGAAAAGAGATGTGGAAGAAGGTCCATGACCAGGTGACCACTGGTTATGAAGTGGGGACATGGACACAGCTGTCCTGTCCAGGGCAGGCTATGCTTCAGAGCATTTGGTGGGCCCCAGGCAAGGGCAAGCTTCTTGCCCACCTCTGACCCAAGTAGCTGTCATGGTCCAGTGTAAAGTCTGCAGTCCCCATCCAGTGTGGGTTGCGGCTGTGGGGCTATGGGAAGGGGAGGTACCCAGCTCATTTTCTCACCTCTGACCAAGGTACAGTCTAAAGTGGTTGGAGGAGGGAAAACCCAAAGTCTGATGGGTGCTTTATGCCTTAAGCCGTGGGCTGAGACCCCCGGGGGCCCCTGACAATCTGTGCTCTGACAGTAACCATGTGCCTGGAGGAGCACACCCTAAACTAGCAAATGCAAACCCCACTACAGGCCGAGAGAGACCATGGAAGAAAGAAATAAAGCTGCACATTTTAGTACCTTTAATGGTACTTTTTTCCAATTTTTTGAACAAGGGCTCCACAATTCCATTTTCCTTGGGCCTCACAAACTGTGTAGGCCTGTCCTGCCTGCAAAGTTTATTTTCTTCCATAAAAGGCTTTTGTAGTAGGCACTTTTACAAAGCATCATCCCTGAGAAGTCACATATGGCGGGTAATGAAACTATCTGAATATAGACAATGGTAACTGTAAATATCATACATGAGTTTTAAAATGAATGCCTTAAGAAAACTCATACGAGCTCAGTATTTTCAAGACTACCATTCTCTTTAATCCATTTGGTAGAAATCAAGTACTATCTCTTTCTTGATCCCTTAAGTCTTTAATCATTGGGCTTCCCTGGTAGCTCAGCTGGTAAAGAATCTGCCTGCAATGCAGGAGACCTGGGTTCGATCCCTGGGTTGGGAAGATCCCCTGGAGGAGGGCATGGCAACGTACTCCAGTACTCTTGCCTGGAGAACCTCCACGGACAGCAGAGCCTGGCGGGCTGCAGTTCATGGGGGTGCAAAGAGTTGGACACAACTGAGTGGCTAACCACAGCACAGGCCTTAATCATTAGCATTTTGGACAAAAGAATAAAAACTGAAAACAAACAACAACAACAAAATAATATTTTTAAAAGTTTCCTTTGGGAAGTCTTCTGTTCTTTCCAACAGCAAACTGGGATAACTGTACTTTTTATTTAAGGAGTATTTCAGTTATTTATATACTTGAATTACAAGGTATGTTTATATCATTGATACAAACTACAGTTACATTGTAATTTTTGACCCCAAATTTTAATCAATATTTTCCACAGCACTCTACTATGGAAGGTGCTGTCAATGGGGCTGTGTATCAGGAGGAGGTGGTCAGATACTAAAAGTGAGGAAGGCAATGGAGAGGACTACGCCATCAGGAAGCAAGTAGTGAAAGTGAACTCATTAGCATTAGAACATAAGTTATTGCCAATTATTTAGATTATAAGTAATCAGCATCTAAAAACAAAATCAGTAGTAACCTGGATCCTGTGAATCGCACCTGCATTTTTAGTTTGGTCAACATTTGGATGTTTTTTCGTTTCAATATTAGTCTCAGTTGAACCATTTCATCGGAGGAATGATTTGCTCATTTATATTTTCTGATTGATTAATGTCCCTAGGGTGCTGCCAAATTAGAATTTGCTACCCCAAATACTCCCCACAAGAAGACTTGCCACTGGTTCAAAAGTATGCTGAATGAAAGAAGGCAAATCCAGATTCCAGCTGAGCAGTCAGGAGGCATCATCTTGGGTTGAATGGAAAATCAGGAGATGAAGGCACAGTTTTAGAAAATAGATTTTAAAAAATAAAGCCAACCTAGTTAAAAATCCTAACAACCCCAAAGTAACATCAAAGTAATGTTGGGTTACAGTACTAATTATACTTGTGCCTACAACCTATGTTACAGAACATAATCTTATAATTTTCTGTTTCTTTTCAAGGCAACAGGTTAGTAGCTGCAAGGAAACTCTTGCACACCAAGATCAAAAGAAGCCTGCTGGCATAAGGCATTTTTGGCATCAGACTAGATTTTACACATGCTGACATGTCAAAATCTTGAAACAGAAACTTCAGAACTTCCTTATGATTGCTGAAGGCATGTCACTGACTTCATACTAGCTTCAGAGTACATCTTTCCAGGGTAGCGCTCAACCATGTAAACACAAAACTAGGCAAACCAAGCCTGAATGTGTACTTGGAAGTCAAAGTCTTACGCAGAACAAAATATGAATCAGCTTCCAAAGCTGCCAAGTTTCAGGTATGAATCCAAGACTAATACAGAATCGGGAGTAAGGAGCATATAGAACTGCAGTTCTGGGGAATGGGGCGCTCAGCCCCGAGCAGAAGCCCCCATTCCTGCACCGTGATCACGAACTCCCCTGGCCTGGCTTCTCAGGCTGGGCGAGAGAGCCAGGGGAACATGACTTCATTCCATCTGGTCCTTGGCACTAATCTTCCTTTTGCTTTAGCTTGCAGTGCGAATCTGCTCATGCCCCAGTATCCTCTCCAAATTTCCTTCCTAGCTATGTTGCTTATGTTTCATAAGTGCAAGGGTTTTTGCATAGCGTGTCACAGCTGGTACCAGTGGACACTTAAGAGGGGCATTTTAAATGTTCTCAGTGACCGCAACTCATTAGTCAGCACCATTATCAGTTAAGGTGTAAATGTCTCGGTGAGTCCACATTTTACCAAAGGACTGACAAAATTCTAAAGTTTTATTGTTCCTTACCGACTACTCATTCACTTAGCAACTGAAAGACACTTTCAGTCCTTTTATCTTTTTCTGGCCTGACTAGTGCACAAGAGTAGCTGGACTGTGTGCCTGCGTCAGCGGGTTACCACTTCAGTACAACTCAAGCAAAACAATTTGAAAAAGTGCCAAACTATTTTGGGATTGGGTAGACAATAGTGACCCTTCATGATTCCATGAATAATGTAAACAGGGAACATATTGCTGAGGTCAAAGAGAAGGAAAAAAATTAAAAGTAATTGCCTGGAGAGAAAAAAAAGAGGGGTAAGATTTTAGCAGGGCAAACAGCATTTGAACAGAGACCATATTCTGTTTACACATTAAATTCAGAGTTTCAGTTTTTCCAGTGGCAAGTCAAGTTAATTATAATCATTTGTCTTGAAGGTTTCTGACTTTGCAATCACAAAACTGTGCTGAGGTTTTCTGTCAAACTCTTCGCTTCTGTGTTTTACAATTACTTACTTGAAATTTCAATTACTTGAAATTATAATTCAAGTAATTTATACAATTACTTGAATAAAAATGGTGACAGAGTAGTTAATATAACTTAACCTATGTCATCAAAACCATGTCAGAACTTTTAATGAAGAGAATACCTGAAAATAAAAAAAAAATCAAACTTTTTAAGGTTATCCTAGTGATTAGGCAGTGAGTGGTGCTTCCTAATGTTTCCCAGTACTGTATTGTGAAATATCAAACACAGAAAGTTGAAAGAAGTTTTTGAGAGAACACTCATATATACACCACCTGTACTGTACAATTAACCTTTTTCTACATTTGCTTTATCATCTTTCTAAATACCTATACATCCACCAATCCATCTTATTTTTGGTGAATTTTAAGCTGCAAACATCAGTACACTTTAATCACTTTGGCATGTATATATATATTAGCTAGAAGAATATAGTATATATTAGCTTTAATCACTTTGGCATGTATATATATATTAGCTAGAAGAATATAATATATATTAGCTAGAAGTCAATATTTACATATGGGTCCTTTTCTTATAAAAAAAGATTTGTTGTGATATAACTCACATACTGTACAATTCAGCCTTATTGTTACTTAATACATCACAGCTTTTAGTGGAGAAAAATGGAACTATTTTTTTTTTTACCTATCACTCTTACATGTGTCAGAAAACACTTGTGGCTTTCAGATCTTCTGCTGACAAACATGGTTACAAATTTTGGAAAAATAAAAATTTTCAATTTGGAAAAGACACAGACACTTCCTCCAACCCTAATAAATTGAGAAATTTTGTTACTAGAAATAAACCTCAACTTCAAATCTTATTTGGACAAATGACGTTGCATCTGTAATCATTCCACAAAAACTGTGTCACTGCAGATAATGGGTTCAAATACTTAGAACTACCACAGTTTTGTACCTACTTATAAAAGCAGATTATATTTTCGAAAGATAACTACACCACATCATCCATTCCACATGCTCTTGTACAATCTGATCTTGTGAAGGAGCAGGTTTAATTCTTCTCCCTGTGAGTCTGAGTGGCCTTGTGACTGTTTCAATCAATCAAGTATCATAGATGTGATCCTTTGTGGTGAAAGTGAAAGTCGCTCAGTCCTGTCTGACTCTTTGCAACCCCATGGACTTCTCCGGGCCAGAATACTGGAGTGGGTAGCCGTTCCCTTCTCCAGGGGATCTTCCCAACCCAGGGATTGGACCCAGGTCTCCCTCACTGCAGGTGGACTCTTTACCAGCTGAGTCACCAGGGAAGCTGTTTGTGATGGTTCGCTTCTAAAAGGCCGGGCAGCTTCTACCTTGTTTTCTAGGACATATACTTTTGGACTTCTGAACTGCCATCTAATCAGTTCAACCACCATATGAAAGAGGCTATCATGTTGTGAGGAAGCCTGGGTCACATGGAGAGACTACACACAGGTGCTCCAAAGGACAGCCTCAACTTTCAATTCACACGGATAGCACCTGTACCACAACATGCTCCTAGTTGATTCCTACCTTAAGTCTTCAAACTTTTCCAACTGGGAACCCAGATGATCATGGCACAGTACATACAGGAAACATAACTGCAGCCCCCTGCTCAAATTCCTGACACACAGAAACCTTGGGTGTAATAAAATTAATTTTTTACATCACCAAGTTTTGGGGTGGTTTGTTCTACAGAAACGATAACCAGAACAACCCTTCTCTATCTCCTACCCTACAAAACAAATAGAAAAGCACCAGTGTTTTCAAAAGGAATATATAATTTTTGTTTGGCAGGATACCTGTGTATACTAAGTACATTAAAAGGATCATACAATCCCATGGTGAAGCGGGATTTATTTCAAGGATGCAAGGATGATTCAACATCCACAAATTAATCAATGTGATACACCACACTAACAAAATGAAGGCTACAAATGAATAAATTTAACCCTGGAGGTGAAAGATGACCATAAGACATTGAAGAAAGAAACTGAAGAAGAAACAAATAAATGTTATTGGCATAAAAAACACGAAGATCAATGCACTAGAAATAAACCCACATACTTATGGTCAATTAGTTTTTGATAAAGGAGTCAAGAATGTGTAAAGGGGGAAAGGGAGAGTCTGAGAAACCGGAGAATCACATGCAACAAAATGAAACTGGGCCCTATCTTTGGCCACACACAAAATCAACAAAAATGGACTAAAGACTTGGCTACTCTAAGACGTGAAACCATAAAATTCCTGAAAGAAAACAAAGCGGTTAAGCTCCTTGACCTTGGTCTTGGCAATGATTTTTTGTTTTAGACATTAAAAGCAAAGACAATTAAAGCAAAAATAAACAAGTGGGCCTACATTAAACCAAAAACTTCTGCATAGAAAACGAAACCATCAAGAAAATGAAATGGCAGTCTAGAGAACAGAGGAAAATATTTGCAAATCATAAATGTGACAAGGAGTTAATATAAAGAACTCATACAACTCATATACAAAAAACAAAATATTCTGGTTAAAAAACGGGCAGGGTAACAGAACTGAAGAGACGTTTTCCAAAACAAAACATGTACAATGGTACATGAGAAGGTGTTCGACATCACTAACCATTAGGGAAATGCAATCAAAACTACAACGAGATACTACCTCACAACTATTAGAATGACTGTCATCAAAAAGATAAGAGATAACAAATATTGTCAAGGCTGTTATTTCAAAGGGAAACTCTTGTACACTCTTCAGGGAATATAAACTGGTTGAAGTATCACATGATCCAGAAATTCTACTTCTGGATATATACTGGAAGGACATGAAGCTACTATCCTGAAAAGGTATTTTCACTCCCATGTTCGCTGCAGCACTTTTTTTTTCTCTCAATAACCAAGACATGGAAACAACTTAAATGTCCCCTGATGGATGAATGGGTGAATAACATGTAGCATATATACACAAAGGAATATTACTCAGCTGTAAAAGAAAAAAATTTTTGCCATTTGTGATATGGATATAACCTAAGGGCCTTATGCTAAGTGAAATGAGTCAGATAGAGAAAAGACAAATACTGTATGATCTCACAAATAGATGGAATCTATAAAAACTGAACTTAAAGAAACAAATATCAGACTGGTGATTGTCAGAGGCAAGGGGTAGGGGGAAATGGGTGAACGTGGTCAAACAGTATAAGCTTTCAGTTATAAAATATATGTTCTGGGATGTAATGTACAGCATGGTGGCTAGACTTAACAACAGTGTATTGTACATTTGAAAGTTGCTAAGAGAGTAAATCTTAAAATTCACATAAAAGAAAAAAACATATAACATGTAAGGTGAAGGCTATTAACTATTAGGATATTATTGTGGTAATCATTTTGCAATAAATATATTGATCAAATCATTATATTGTAAACCTTAAACTATTTTTTGTTATTGATACTCTCAATAAAATGGGAAACAAAATACACCTCAGGTCATTAATATTAAGTTCTATATTTAAGTATTTAGAAATTTTTATAAAATGTTGCTATAAGAATTTCATATTTTTCAATTAGTTCCAGCCATTGGCTGGGTAGTAATGCTAGTTGTCTATATTAGGGAATAAATATAGATAGCCTAAACTAATATGCAAAAAAGGGATTTTGGTTGATTGTAAGTTCAAAGAGTCAACTAAAAAACTAATATATTCTCAGGTCCATAAATAGAAGCACTATATATGTGCCATGAATTCCTTTGGCAATGTGGTAAAGCCAATTAACTTCTTTCAGAATAATGATTTTAAATGTATAAAATAAAATACAGATTTTAGATTAGATTAAAAAAGGAAACAAGCTCTTAAATGTTATCAAATAATAAATGTCTTCAGCAATATCTGTGTTTTTAAAAAATTAACTCTTAAATAACAAGAATAGCAGTGGGACTAATATCTACCAAAGGAGATGAATATAAATGATATTTTGAGATACCTGCATAGTTAAAATATATGTAGACTCATACATAAAAATTTGTGATTTTTATTGACAAAGCCACAGTTACTGCCAATCCTACTGTGGTTTGCTACCTATATTCATAATTAAGAAAATACTAAATTTCAGTGGGAAGTTAGTGAAAATAAAGATGTAAATCTCTTCTACCCAAGTTCCTGGAACCAGTAAATTTTATCCATAAGATCCCTTATTCTTAAATCTCATTTATGATTTCATGGATTTATGACATTCCTGGCCTCCTCATTCACTTTTTCCTTTCTTTGTAACTGTTTATTAGAAGCTTTGGAGAAAGACTAGAACAAAAATACATGAGATTCCTGTCTTGGGACAGTCTCTCATATTCAGAATTTTCCACTATCTTCTCTCTAGTCAATAAAATCCCACCCATTATTCCAGGTTTAATTCAAGTACTACTGTCTCTAGTAAAGTGATAGGATCTGTAATGATTGCCCCTTTCTCTGACTTCCTACTGTGCTGGAGTCAGTTCACTCTCATTTTAGCACTTAGTCTATTTCATCTGCCATTACTTTGTATCCTCATCTAGGCAAGGACAGAAATTGAGAGCGTTTGTCATTTTTTATTACTCAAAACATACTGCTAGGCACACTTGCAGGCCCGTGATCTGTCCTCGCGCGATGTCCATTCGATCAGTGATGCTGCCCAGTTGTATAAATCATGTATATGGCTGTGGGAAAGTGAGACCACATGTATTCTTTACCATCACTGTCAACTGCAACGTGCCATGGAGGATGGGCTACACAAGGTATCCTTATACTAATAATAACACTGATGTGTCACTTATTATACGCCAGATACTCTTCAAAGCATTTTGCTTACTCATTTAATCCTCTCATCAGTTCTATGATGCAGGTACTATATTCATCTTCATTTTACAAAAATGAGGAAACTGAGGCATAGATAAATCAGTAAAGACATGGAATTTGAAACTAGGCATTCTTTCCAGAGATAGTGTACTACAACGATACTGCCGCTCATGATATTTCTAAACACAAGAAATCCTTATAAATACACTTGTGAGTTTAACATGAAATCACTGAATTGACGATTAGCTTTTCTTTTATTGAATTCCTATTTTCCCTTGTACTGTTAGAATTTTATTAGAATAATAGCAGCTATCATTTACTGAGTCTTACTATGTGCCAGATCCTGGGCTAGCACGTACAGCTAATCTGTGAAACAACATTGGAAACCAATCTCCTATACAGTAAAAGATAAACCAAGGCTGCCCGAGTCCACGCTTAAAACCTGATACCATACTACTGTGTGTTTTTGCCTTATTTTTACAAAATAGACTGTAAATTCTTCAAAGCCAGAGACTATATCTTCTCCTTGCTTGTTGATTCCATAATACTTTGAATGCCTCGATCCTAAATGATACTGAGAAAATGTTTGTGGATTGATGGATATAATTGATGCTTTATAGAATTCAGCATTCAGACTCTGGGGTCTCTTTGTATGTCATCTGTGAAGTTACCTAGTCTTCTAGCTTCAGCTTCCTTATCATCAGAAGGAGTAAAATACAATTAATTATAGGGGTGTTTAAAGATTAAAGGGCTTCCTTGGTGGCTCAGATGGTAAAGAATCCGCCTGCAGCCTAGGTTTGATCCCTGGGTCTGGAAGATCTTCTGGAGAAGGAAATGGCTAAATGCTTCAGTATTCTTGCCTGGAGAATTCCATGGACAGAGGAGCCTGGTGGGTTACAGTCCATGGGGTCGCAGAGTCAAATATGAATGAGTGACTAAACACACACACACACACACACAAAGATTAACAGGCAACATAATGTCTAAAATGTTTATTAGAATGTCTGCCACATAGTAAATACTCAAAAAACGCTAACTTCTTACTCACTTCTTTGAAACATAATTTTTGGGTCAAGTCTTCAATGACTGACTTTAGTATACAATTGTGTAAAAGTGCTTACATTTGGTTGTGCAATTATTGAGATTTTTCTTTTTCTCAAAATGAGTTGAAATAACCATTAGTTTATTTTAACTGAGAGAAAAAAATTTCTTTCTGAGCTAATGAAATAGTTCTGTTACAAAAAAAAGTTCTGTCTCCATGGTCTATCACAGTGCATGGCTGTGCTTAGTCACTCAGTTGTGTCCGACTCTTTGCAACCCCACGACTGCAGTCCACCAGGCTCCTCTGTCCATGGGGATTCTCCAGGCAGGAATACTGGAATGTGTTGCCATGCCCTCCTCAGGGGATTTTCCCAATCCAGGGATTGAACCCAGGTCTCCTGCACTGTAGGTGGATTCTGTACCATCTGAGCCACCAGGGAAGCCTACTGATGAGCAAATATGAAATTAATGTATGGGAGACAGAATAATGGTCCCTCAATGATGTCTACATCCTAATTCTCAGAATCTATAATATGTAACTTTACATGGCAAAGGGGAACTGAGGTTACAGTTGGAATTAATCAGTTGACTTCAAAGTAGGGAGATGACTCAGGTTTCTCCCAGTGGGCCTGGAGTAATCACAAGAGCCCTCAAAAGTGAAAGGGAGGAAGAAGACAGCAGCAGGGTGACGGCAGTGTAGGAGGACCTGGTCCAAGGCGGCTGGCTTTGAAGTGGGGGAATGGGGTCATGAACCAGGAATGCAGACAGCCACTAGAAGCTGGAAAAGGCAAGGAAACGGATTCTCTTCTAGGGCGTCTGGAATGAACTCAGCTCTCCTGATCCCTTGATTTTAGCTCTGTAAGATGCATCTTGGATTTCTGTCTTCCAGAAGAGCAAGAATATAAATTTGCATTGTTTAAGCCATTAAGTGTATAGTAAGACCCTGATGCTGGGAGGGATTGGGGGCAGGAGGAGAAGGGGATGACAGGATGAGATGGCTGGATGGCATCACCGACTCAATGGACACGAGTCTGAGTAAACTCCGGGAGCTGGTGATGGACAGGGAGGCCTGGCGTGCTGCGATTCATGGGGTCACAAAGAGTCGGACATGACTGAGCGACTGAACTGAACTGAATTTGTTATAACAACAATGGTATAGCAAGACTGTACCAGTATCAGTACAGGAGAAATATCAATAACCTCAGGTATGCAGATGACACCACCCCAATGGCAGAAAGCGGAGAGCAACTAAAGAGCCTCTTGATGAAGGTGAAAGAGGAGAGTGAAAGAGCTGGCTTAAAACTCAACATTCAAAAAACTAAGACCATGGCACCTGGTCCCATCACTTCATGGCAAATAGACGGAGAAATAATAGAAGCAGTGACCAACTTTATTTTCTTGGGTTCCAAAATTGCTGCAGATGGTGACTGCAGCCATGAAATTAAAAGATGCTTGCTCCTTGGAAGAAAAGCTATGACAAACCCACAGAGCATATTAAAAAGCAGAGACATTACTTTGCAAACAAAGCTCCATATAGTCAAAGCTATGGTTTCTCTAGTAGTCATGTATGGATATGAGAGCTGGACAATAAAAAAGTTGAGTGCTGAAGAACTGATGCCTTCGAACTGTGGTGCTGGAGAAGACTCTTGACAAGAAGTCCCTTGGACAGCAAGGAGATCAAACCAGTTAATCCTAAAGGAAATCAGTACCAAATATTTATTGGAAAGACTGATACAGAAGCTGAAGCTCCAATACTTCAGCCACCTGATGCAAAGAGCCGAATCACTGGAAAAGACCCTGATGCTGGGAAAGATTGAATGCAGGAGGAGAAGGGGGAAACAGAATCTGGGAAAAGGTGAAGGAAAGGGAAGCCTGGTGTGCTGCTGTTCATGGGGTCACAAAGAGTCGGGACACAACTGAGCGACTGAACAACAAATAGCAAGAATGCATGTAAATAAGGTCACAGATTTGGAATTGTGCAAAACAGCTAAGTTATGATTTTATTTTATTTTTTTATTTTTTATTTTTTTTCTAAGTTATGATTTTAAACAACTTTCAAGTAACCATATGAATACCAAGAGTGATATTTCTCTTGATTATACCAGGTACAGAAGTCAAGTAAAATGCAATGTAGTAAAATTATTATAGATTTATTTCTAATATGTTTTTAATTAACTACACTGGAAACAAAATTTTTTCTTTGCAGTTTATTCTTTAGTCATCAGAAATGTCCTCCTATTTGTGAACATGATCAGCAAAGAATAAGGAAAGAATTTTAATTATAACAGGAAAAATTTTTGTTTGGACAAGGAGAAGGTATTTTGGACACTGTCATTCTGAAGCCTAAAATATTTCTTTAGCTAATTAGTAGTAAACTTCATTGTCTAGCTCTCAAATCCCTCCATCTTATCAAACTTAACCACTTTTATGTACAAATACAAAACTTCTGATCAAAGCATGCCAGTTTCTTGTATATTAAATAGACTATTGCAGGCTCTGCTCATTTCTGTTTTATGCTATCTCCAGTCTGCTTGGAATGTTCTGTCTTTTCTTCTCCGCCCCTTCAACACAAACTAATCTCTTTCTCTAAGCATCTGTAGCACTTATATATTCCACCTGCATTTTAGCTTCTATTGCACATTATTCTCTTATTTGCATGTTATTCATTATTATTTCAGGTTGTATGTCTTGTTTTCCTCTTAGTTCCTTTATGACTGATGATACTTGATGGGCATATAGGGGTTCATTTTATTAGCTTCTACTTTTCTCTATGTTTGAAATTTTCTGTAATGAAATGTTAAAAGAAAGGGAGGCCCCCCTTCTAATCTGTAAAGCATGCTTTCAGTTTCTAGGTTTCTCCTTTCCAGCTTTGACTGTAAAGTTGGTTGAATTGGTTTTTCCTTCAAAGTTCTACCTCTTTTGGTTTAAGAAACATGATGTAAAAGATATGATACTGTGCTCAAAGGTTCATGGCCTCATCTAATATAACAGTGAATTACTGTACATTATTCAAGACAAAACTTTCACTATTGCTCAGTAAAGAGAAGCATGATTAATTCAATTCACCAGTTGATTGTTGCTGTAATCTTTGAAACCTTTGCTTAATGTTATTGATACAGGATTCCTTGTTAGCATATTTCTGGCAAGAAGTGATTGAGGCAGAAGGTTTTCATCAACATTTAATAAAGAAAAAGTTAGAATAATAGTAAAACTTACTATCGGTAGTTTATACTGCCAAGTATTAACAACACAAAATGTTAATTAATTTCTAATTCTCTATTCTATTATTTAGATTTCATGAAGGTTGATTGGACTTGATCCATCATTTTACGGAAAATTAATTATTTCAAATACATGCACCACTTTATGCAACCTGCCTGATTTGCATTGAGGAAAATTCAGCAGAAGTAATTGAGGCACAAGCAAATACTGGCACCGAGTGAACTCAATTTTCATTCCAAATTTCTGCAAAATCCCAAGGCACAACAATATCAGATGCAAGGGGGAAAACAAACAAAAGCAATGTGAAAAGGGAACATGAAGAGAGAATATTACAAGAATCAGGGAACAAAGGGATTGCAAAACTATTTTAGTGCCATAGATGAGCAGTGAGGGCTGCATTCAGGCAAGGTGGAATAAGATATCATATGGCATCCTGACAATTGATGTCTTCATTTAAATGTAAGAATTTACATTCTAATTAGAAAGAATTTACATCTTAATCAGAGGCAGCTGTATTATCTTGTTACTGTTTTTTTCAAAGGTAATGAACTAAAGTACTGCTGTGCTTTTTCAACCAGAAACTAAATAGACAGCATCCAGTGTTATTTTATAGCTTACCTGCTGTAAGCTGTTATTAATATTTTCAAAGATTAAATTTCTACCAAAAACGTTTGAAAAATGAAAATTGTATTGGGCATCACTAGAATGGTTATGACAAAGACTATTTAAAGTATTTAAACAAATCCTTTTCTAACTTGTATTTTAAATGTGCTTATTTATCAAGCTAATAGAAGCCTCTTATGATTTATTAATATAATATTGTTTTCGCTTGGGTGGATGTAGAAAAGCTACTAAAGCAGATACGCATCACATTCTGGTGAAACTCTGTTGTTCTTACACTTAGATTTGTTTGTAAGATCATTTACTAAATGTAAAACTTTACCTTATTAAAACCATTTAAGGTGTATTCTTTTTTTCTGCCTATGACTTTTAATAAGGAAAGATAACAAATACATATGACAATATGTTGCTTGTTTTATACTGCTTTGTTACTAAACATTAAAAACATTTAAAAATGTAATGCTTCAGAAATATACACAATTCTGATGGTGTCCAGGATTGCTATAGATAGTAAAAGTAAAGGAAACAACACGTTCAAATGCACACTGTCCTATTCTAGGTTGTTCATAATGGTAGCAAGACGTAGGTATTGATAGTTGGTGTTATCTTTGCAAAATCAAGCCCATCATTCATATGAGAATCAGCACGAGCTCACTGACCCATGGTTTAGCAGAAATTGGGCTTGGCCTAAAAGAAATCAAGCAGGAGAAAATTACAAGTGTTAATAAAAATGTAAAATGCCACCTTTGTCCTTAGCACTAGGCATCTTTAGGTTATTGATACTTATTCTCATCAGCTGTATCATTAATATGAAGTTGTAATATGGGCCAGTTTTAATTTGCAGCTTTATGATTTAATTCATCATATATATTTTTTTTATTAAAATGGAGGAAAATAATAAAAAGACTAAGACCTGTATCTACCAGTCTATTAAATAAATGACTAATGTGGTTAACTTGGTCAAAATATTTGATTTAAAAATTACAGAGTCTAAAATAAATCTGAGGTACCAATTTATCTTTATTATCATAATTATTTTCTAGACCTATATGTATAGAAGAAAAACAGATCACATATGAATGTGCTATATTTTACGAAATGAAAAACAGAAAAAATCCAGGTAGATGTTAAAAAAAAAAAAAAAAGATGGAATTAATTTTAAGGTGGCATTTTCCTAACCTGGGCCACCCTGATGACAAAGAGGAGATAATTATTAGTTCACTGGTGCTTTTTCTTACATTTCCACTAAAGACAATTTATGGAGGAAATGATTCAGATGGGCCTGACTGAATTGCTGGCTCTGAAAGATGGCTTTATATTGCTGTCAGAAACCGTCAGCCCACTTTTGAAAGGTTTGCTTGTCTATGGCTCTTCTGTTTATGATTTGTTCTAAGGGTACCTAACACCATAGAGCACAAAGGCTGTCTTCATTTTCAGAAGTATCCCAGATAAGTTTTTGATTATCCCTAGGTTTATGAAAGCTGTTTGCCTTTTTGAAAAGGATATCTAGAAATAAGTACATTTTGCTTTTGATATTTACATATGGTTCTGATTTTAATACCATGTCCTTTGAGTTAGAGTGTATCAGAATATTATATCTACCATAACCAGTTTTCTTCTTGGCCCATGGTTATGGTAACCATACATGTTCATATCCAATCTAAAGAGCATAATAAAACACACGTTTCCTTTTAGTCTGTCTCGTTTCCCTATAACTTTGGGCTTGGATTATCACAATTGCTTCCTAAATAGCTTGTTGCTTGTAGTTACCTCCTCATCTAATGCCTCCTTCCTGAAACTGACAGCCTAAAGTCATGGCCTCCAATCATCCCTATTATAAGGGATGATTAGCTCTGTTAGATACATGGTATAGAAGAGACATGAATTCTAATCCTGATTCTATTGCTATCTGGGCCTCACTTTTCACGTCTGTAAGATGAAGAGGTGTGAGTTTACTTTAATGGCCTATTTTTTCTTAAAATTAAATGACTTCATTCTTAGCTATTGTGTTTACTCATTGTGTTTTAGATAATTCATACCTTATCATTTTCAACTCCAACCTGAAATGCATTTTTTCTTCTCTGGCTATATAAATTGTGCTAATTTTCAAGATTCATTTCAAAACATCATCTCTTCTCCACAATGCTGGTCTGCTAGTTCTGGTCAATCAACAATAACCTCCTTTCTCTAATGCATGTATTCAACAAATATTTATTGAATACCTGGTTTATATGGGGGCCTCCCTGATGGCTCAGTGGTAGAAGAATCCACTTGCAATATAGGAGTTGCAGGAGATGGGGGTTCAATTCCTGGGTTGAGAGGAATCCCTGAAGGAGGAAATGACAACCCACTCCATATTCTTGCCTGGGAAATCACACGGACAGACGAGCCTGGTAGGCTACAGTCCATGGGTTGCCAAGAGTCGGATACAACTGAGCAACTAAGCGTGCACACATACTTTGTAGTAGCAATGATCTTATTATTGTAGGTAATAAAAATTGAATAAGATGTGCCAGTTATTGTAGTGGACAATTCATATACCTTTTTATCATCTAACGCTTGGAAGAAGGTAGTTTGTTTTTTTCTTTTTTCCATTACCCTTTCTACTCAAGATGAGGAAAAAGGGACTCAGAATTCAAGTAAGATACTTTCTTGAAAGTGAAAGTGTTAGTCACTCAGTCGCGTCTGACTCTTTGTGACCCCATGGACTGTAGCCCACCAGGCTCCTCTGTCCATGGAATTCTCCAGGCAAAAATTGGTAGCCACTCCCTTCTCCAGGGGAATCTTCCTGACCCAGACAACAAACTTGGATCTCCTGCACTGCAGGCAGATTCTTTACTGTCTGAGCCACCAGGAAGCCCAATATACTTGCTTACAGCTAGACAATTAGTAAGCGGCAGAGCTGGGACTAAAATCCACATCTGCAAACACCAAAGTGTGGTGTATTAATTGCCTTGATAAACTCCCTCTTGGAGACAGGGAGCAAATTTAGAGGGTTTTAGTATCAGCCACTTGCATGTATCAGGCACTTAACACTTCCTTGGCTCTTTCAGTAGGCATTACACCTCCCTGGAGACAGGCCTCCAAAGACTTTTCTTGGAGATAAAGTCCTTTGGATTGAAAATCCTGGATAAAGGTATTTCTAATCTGGTTTCTAATGTGGCTCTCATAATTTTATTCCTAATGGATACCAAGTTGTTGTATGCATGATGTGTTCACAGTCACACATCATGATGTGTTCATAGTTTCCAGTGAACCCCATACTAGCAATTGCCCATTTTGAGCTTATATTCTATCAATCAAATGATTTTGACTCAAATACTGAAAACACTGAATGGTAGGAGGTATGGATCCTAGAAGTATTAAATAGTAGGAAATCTAATACAGTCAATTAATTAAAACACCCCTTTCAAAGAGTTGGAATTAGGTTTCAATGTTTTAAAGACCAAAAGAATGTGCTGCCAAAGAAGTCTATATTTCAATTTCATACGCAAAAGGAAAATGGGGAAATAAATCATATTTTAATTTCAAATAAAATTGGGAATGCCAATAACAATTTCCCTTGCATCACACTAACAGTGAAGACCTTAGGCATGAATAATCTAAATAAGCAGCTTAGAGAAAAAAGTATAATTGATTTAAAATGTGCTCTAGCATTCTCTTTATTGTGACTTTCTTAGGAAGAAGTTAGAAGATAGCTGGCTTCTGTAACTTTATTGCTTAAACCTTTCCCGCTGCTGGAAAAACTAGCAGTCTCTCTTAGGGCATCTGTACTGATGTGCTAGTTGAATTTAAAAAAGCACCGTTTTGCTGTAGACCTGAAAATATTAATAACACAGCATTGTAAATGAACTATACTTCAACAACAAAATAAAATGAAATTAAAAAAATAACCAGTTTATACAACTGGCATTCACCTTACTGAGACCACCTGATAACCTTTTCTGTTCTAGAGCTGGTCAGATTATGGAAAACAAGTATTTTATTTATTTATTTATTCAGCTTTGTTGAGGTATAATTGATATACAAGAAACTGTACAAAATTAATGTATACATCTTGATGAGTTTGGACATTTGCATACACCTTAATACCATCACTACAATCAAATAACTAAATATAAACATCATATCCAAAACTATCCTTGTATTCTCCTGTAGTGATTTTGTTTGGAGGGGATTGTAAGAACATTTAACATGAGATCCATCCTCTTAATACATTTTAAAGTATATAATGTAGTATTGTTAACTGTAAGTACTGTGCCTTAATGAGATCTCTAGAACTTACTCATCTTGCATAACAAGAATTTTATACTCACTGAACAATTCCCCATTTCCTCCTCTCCCTGGTTCTTGACAACCACCATTCTATTCTCCCCTTCTATGAGTTTGACTATTTTAAATACCTCATATAATATTTATGTGAAAAGGTCCTCAGTTAAGGAAATAATGTGATATTGTCAATAAAAACTTGAAATCTTTGATGCTGATAATCTGAAATGTGGATAATATAGTTGTAGATAACTGAGAATTGGTTTTTAAAATTCTGCCTTGAATTGCATGTTGCTAAAAATTTAAAATCTAAATTATCTAAATTTAAATATCAGAGATATATATCATAGGTTTATATGAAAAACATCTGAGATGAGACAAAATTCTTTAATGGCTTTGGTGTATATCAAGAACAAAGGAAAAAACTGCCCAGAGGATAACACTAAGCATAAGGAACAGAAAAGAAACTCTTAAGATAAATAAATGAGAAATCAGATTAATAAACACAAAGAGAGCATGGGAATAAAATATGGAGTTACTGGTTCACTAGTTTACATTACTGATATAAATTCTTTTTATTTAGTCTTCCATAAATTCTTTAAAAATAAAATTCAAGAATTAAGACAATAATCTCATGTAGCTATTAAATACTAAATTCCCCAAGACACTAAATTCCCCACTCCCAGAAGACAACTAGCTTTTCCCACCTCAGAACATACCCTATCATTCCCCATGACTCAGACAAAGAATAAGACAGGTTACAGTAAAAAGAAATAGATCCACACAAGATCCATATTCACCTCAAATTCAAAGACAAAAATCTAATCAAGAATCACTCAACATTTAAACATATAAGCAATCATGGATACTCAAGAAACAGAACTTATACAAAATGAAATAGTTTATATAAAGCACATGGAAGATGACTTCATAATAGAATTAATATCCTCAAATGGTTAATAAGATGTGCTGTTAGGAAAAGAACCACTATAAGCATGGAAAATTAGAATGTGACTGTCAAAATAAAAAAAGTTCAATTGACTAACAAAATGAACACAAAAGAAGGAATTAGTGAGCTAGAAGACACAGGGTAAAAGAATTCTTCTTGGATATAAATCAAAAGGGCAAAAAAAGAAAAAAAATCAAATAGAGAAAAGTTAAAAGATATGGACATCTGAGCCAGAAAATTCAACATCTTTGTAAAAGGCATTACAGAAGAGAAGAAAAAGAATGGCAGGGAGAAAGCAATTTGCATATAAAAATGGTGATTTACTATGTTAAAAGACAGAAGGAGAAAAATTAGTAGCAGAAGAAATACTCAAAAATTCTTAAGCTAGAAAACTGCAAAGTATACCTCCCAAGTATCTAAAACAAATTCCTTTTTTTAATGATAAGACAATACAATAAATCACATTTAAATCAGGAACAAAGACTGATGTCTAATTTCACCAATATGCTTATACTGCAAGTCCTGGACAATGCAACTGGACAAAAAAAGAAACATATGTATAAACATAAGAAAACAGAGATATCAGAAAACTATCAAAAAAGTAACCAAAGATCAACATTTAAGCATCAATTAAAAAATGTAATGAAACAAAAAAAGAATCCCATTCACAATTGTGAGAAAAAACCCTCACAAAATGTTTAGGAATAATACTTCTATAAAATGTGCAATCACTGACTACTCACTCTTTTACAAACATTTATGGGAATACAAAGGTAAGAAAAATGACAAATTCATGGTTCATACCTTTAAAGAGTTAATAAGGTATTTTTGGGGTCAAAAACTTCAAAGAATTCCACCAATAAGCATAAAAATAACAAGGTGATAAGTGCTACAGAAGTATTTGGTTGCTTTGAGTGTATATAAGAGGAGAAATCGATTTAGTCAGTGAAGTTGCAGAAAGTTTCCTGGTTGTAGAAATTATTCTGATGGGTGTAGGAGGAATTATCTAGGTTGGGGAAGATGTAAAACGTACCTCAAGAAGACTCAACAGCAAGGGCAAGAAGAGAACAATGTTATTTTAAGAAATTAAAACAAAGAAGTAAAAGGATGTATGGTAAGCTGTATAATGTCCAGGCTTACCACCAAAGATATCCATGGTCCTAATCCCTGGAAACTGTGACTATGCTATACACGACAAAGGAGAATTTTTAGATGTGATTAAGTTAAGGATCTAGAGAGAGGGAGATTGTCTTGGGCCCAGTATAATCATAAGAATCCTTACACGAGGAAGGCAGGAGGGTCAAAGCCAGAGAGAAGACAATGTGATGAAGAAAGCAGACGCCTTGAGCGCCATGGCCACGAGCTAAGACATGCTGGCAACCTCTAGAACTGGAAAAGGCAAGAAATGGATTGATTCTTCACTAGAAGAGAGGCTCCAGAAGGAACAGGCCTTGCTGACATCTTCATCTTGGTCCAGTGAGACTGATTTTACACAGATCTTCAGAACTATAACATAATACATTTGGGTTATTTTAAACCATTAAATTTGTGTTAATTTGCTATAGCAGCAATAGGAAACTAATGCAGACTTAGTCATGTGTTAGTTGTATAATATAAAGAGAAAAGAAAGCACCAGTTATTAAAGGAGAATCAATCAATCCTGCCATGAAATTATATGATGATATGTGAATCACAGAAGACATAAAATAACACATTGTTATACAACAGGCAGAAGTATTGATACATGAGTGCATTAAATTTTCCATACTTATGACACACAAAGATAATTCAATATTTGTTGTAAATAAAAGTGTCCTTTCAATAGATTATATCTGGTAAAATGAAACCTTTGACTAGCTGATATCTTCAGCTGAGTATCAAGGATATTATACAGTATTCCAAGTAATAGGAATTTTAAGATTTATTTCATATATGTGCATGTGTAAGTTATACTTTGTAAATGAAGTTATCATGAGGCATTATATTTAAACGTACTTCACCCTGAAAATTTGACATGCAGAATGTCAAACATTTGTGATGTTTAAACAACACAAAGATTAATTTAATACATATATCTTGCCTCTAGAGAAATTAATATTCATTTTGATAATGGTGGCCTATTTTTTCCATCCAAAGAATAAAATTAAAAATAAGCCATAACCATCAGTATCACTTATTAAGAGATAACAATAACTGACTACATTTGCAGAGAAATTTTAACTTAAGTAATATTTTCTGGAGAGATAAGAAAGCCTTCCTCAGTGGTCAATGTAAAGAAATAGAGGAAAACAATAGAATGGGAAAGACTAGGGATCTCTTCAAGAAAATTAGAGATACCAAGGGAACATTTCATGCAAAGACGGGCACAATAAAGGACAGAAATGGTATAGACCTAACAGAAGCAGAATATATTAAGAAGAAGTGGCAAGAATACACAGAAGAACTATACAAAAAAGATCTTTATGACCCAGATAACCACGATGGTGTGATCACTCACCTAGAGCCAGACATCCTGGAATGTGAAGTCAAGTGGGCCTTAAGAAGCATCACTATGAACAAAGCTAGTGGAGGTGATGGAATTCCAGTTGAGCTATTTCAAATCCTAAAAGATGATGCTGTGAAAGTGCTAGACTCAATATGTCAGCATCAATATTGTAATATCAATACACTCAATATTCAGCATGCTGAATTTGGAAAATTCAGCAGTGGCCACAGGACTAGAAAAAGTCAGTTTTCATTCCAATCCCAAAGAAGGGTAATGCCAAAGAATGTTCAAACTACTGCACAATTGCACTCATCTCACACGCTAGCAAAGTAATGCTCAAAATTCTCCAAGTGAGGCTTCAACAGTACGTGAACCAAGAACCTCCAGATGTTCAAGTTGGATTTAGAAAAGGCAGAGGAACCAGAGATAAAACAGCCAACATCTGTTGGATCATAGGGAAAAAAAAAAACACCACCAAGAGAATTTCAGAAAAACATCCACTTCTGCTTTACTGATTATACCAAAGCCTTTGACTGTGTAGATCAACACAAACTGTGGAAAATTCTTAACGAGATGGGAATACCAGATCACCTTAACTGCCTCCTGAGAAATCTGTATGCAGGTCAAGAAGCAACAGATAGAATTGGACACAGAACAATAGACTGATTCCAAATTGAGAAAGGAGTACGTCAAGGCTGTATATTGTCACCCTGCTTATTTAACTTATATGCAGAGTACATCATGAGAAATGCCGGGCTGGATGAAGCACAAGCTGGGATCAAGACTGCCGGGACAAATATCAATAAACTCAGATACACAGAGGATACCACTCTTACGGCAGCAAGTGAAGAGGAACTAAAGAGCCTCTTGATGAAAGTGAAAGAGAAGAGGGAAAAAGCTGGCTTAAAACTCAACATTCAGAAAACTAAGATCATGGCATCTGGTCCCATCACTTCATGGCAAACAGATGGGGAAACAACGGAAATAGTGACAGACTTTATCTTCCTGGGCTCCAAAATCACTGCAGATGGTGGCTGTAGTCATGAAGTTAAAAGACACTTGCTCCTTGGAAGAAAAGATAGGACCAACCTAGGCAGTATATTAAAAAGCAGTGACATTACTTTGCCGACAAAGGTTCGTATAGTCAAAGCTATGGCTTCTCCAATAGTCATGTATGGATGTGAGAGTTGCACCATAAAGAAAGCTGAGCACAGAAGAATCAATGCTTTTGAACTGTGGTGTTGGAGAAGACTCTTGAGAGTCTCTTGAACTGCAAGGAGATCCAACCAGTAAATCTGAAAGGAAATCATTCTTTTGAATATTCACTGGAAAGCCTGATGCTGAAGCTGCAGCTCTAATACTCTGGCGATCTGATGTGAAGAACTGACTCATTTGAAAAGCCTCTGATGCTGGGAGAGACTGAAGGCAGGAGGAGAAGAGGATGACAGATGAGATGGCTGGATGGCATTACTGAACTTGATGGACATGACTGTGGGCAAGCTCCAGGAGTTGGTGATGGACAGGGGAGTGGTGTGATGTAGTCCACAGGATGGGAAAGTGTTGGACAGGACCAAGCGAATGAACTGAACTGAACTGAACCCCCTGCAGTATTCTTGCCTGGAGGATTCCGTGGACAGAGAGCCTGGTGGGCTACAGTCCATTGGGTCGCAAAGAATTGGAAACAACTGAGCGATTGCAAAGAGTCGGACACAACTGCGAGACTAACACTTTCACTTTGAACAGTAATACAACTCAATATAGATACATTTTATATGGTGACTTCAAAAGTCTTAATTTTTAATCATTAGAGAATAATCTTTAAGTCATATACTATTGTACATTAAAAATTTATAATATTTTCTCTCATCTAAGTTAGAATTTGTTTCAAGAAATAAAAATGAGTGTTGTATCTTCTGTTTGAATCAACCACATATGGTTTGTGGTTGTTTTTCTGCTAATTAGTAAGTTTTTCTAATTTGAAACAGATACAAAAATCCACAATACAAGAACAGGATCTGAAATGATAAAGAGATAATTTGCCTTGATGCATTTGCAGTAAGACGACTGCACTGCAGACTAAATGTATTGTTTTTTTTTGAATACTCTATTACTATTGTAAGCAGAACAAATGCACAGATGGCATCGGTCATAAAAATATAATTAAGCTTTACAATATCGTTCCTATCAGATTTCAGAAGTATGCTCCAGCTTAAGTTAGAGTGCTCAGTGTGTGACTGCATGTAACATTTTTGAATTTTGAGTTTCTGGATAAATATATGAAAACTGACATATTTATCCGTTTCATGCTATTTCCATTTCCCTCCATGTGCTTGGCCTTCAGTTTCAGGCAATTTGAGAATTATTTTAGGAGAGACCATATTAACTAAAATGAAACAAAACAAAACAATTGTACTAAATTTTTTGAAAACAGAAAATACTTGATTTCCTAAAAATAGTGATGTGAAACACTGGCATGGATCACCAGCAGAGGAACCGCATGCCTGTGCTGGGACACCTGGATGACTTCAGCCAAGGCACAAGCTGCCTGGGGAGACAGACAGAGGAGACAAACTTTTGAGGTCTCTTTTGGTCTAGTTATTTTGCATTTCAATAAAATGATGATAATAGCAATCACGTAACCACCTCAAATTCTCTTGTAAATGAAGCAGGGTATAAGCACATGAATGATGTGAAAAAAGTATATTTATACTTTGAAAAACACTGGTTAACCTTTATGATCAATGTGAGCATGATCAGCTGGGACTGGAGCCCATCAGGCTTCTCTGTCCATTGAATTTTTCAGGTGAGAATACGGGAGTGGGTTGCCATTTCCTCCTCCAAGGAATCTTCCCAAACCAGGGCTCTAACCTGAGTCTCCTGAATTGGCAGGCAGATTCTTTACCACTGCACCACTTGGGAAGCCCTTTTGATCAATAGTAATAGCTTAAATCTCTGATGGGATTTATCAGTAAAGAGGCTATCTAAATCTGAAAGGTGTTAGAACTATTTTGGGGACAGCTGGGCAATAAGGGTTGTTTTACATAAATACCAGCATGTTGCATGTCTGTCGTCTTTCTGTTTACCTTGCTTCATAAGACTGTTGAGAAAGCCACTGGTGCAAGGCCTAGGAGGCTTGCACCTAGAGGGGCTCTAAGAAATCAAACATAGGGTTCACAGGATCCTCTGTATATATCATGTTTAGCAGTCAAGAAAGCAAAATAAACAGAGACTGCAGGCTCTGACTATAAGATGTAACTCAAATATGCAGTCCCCAAAACACAACCAAGAACTGAAAGTAACTTTGGTGTTAATTCATCTGCAATGCTTAATAAAAAGTGCTAGCAGTTATAATTTCTTGAGTGCTCTCTATGCATTTCCTTGTGTGCTAACTGCTTAATATGAATAATATTCATTTTCTTGATAAAAACGTTTATATTAACTACTGCTTGTAACAATCTTTTGACTAGGCATTATTATCATTATTTCACACATAGCTCCGGAGTAGAGAGACCTTCATCTGTCAGTGTGAGGACAGAAGGGGCTGGTGTGACCCCCAGGCTGCTGTCCGCATGGGGCTGGTTCCTCCTGTGTTTTTATACAAACAAGTCTGAGACAGGATCTGTTGGTCAGCCTGTGTCTAGGATCCCAGGGCTGGAACTAGGGTTCAGGTGAGGTTGGTATGTCTTCCCAGGTGGTGCTAGTGGTAAAGAACCTGTCTGCTAATGCAGGAAACATAATGAGACACTGGTTCCTGGGTTGGGAAGATACCCCGAAGGAGGGCATGGCAATCCACTTTAGTATGAGCGTGGAGAACCTCATGGACAGAGGAGCCTGGTAGGCTATAGTCCACAGGGTTACAGAGAGTTGAACACAACTGAAGCAACTTAGCACACACGCATGAGTGCCAACAAAAGTTTTGAGGGATTGAAAACCTTATAAAAGATCACATAACTAAAAAAAGCTGGAGTCAGTTAAAAACTATTGTTCAGAAATTTTTTATACATAGAATGTATACCTAACATAGTATACGTATATAACACACACTAAATGAATAAATAGCATACATTATGGTTAAATACTAAATGCCAGCTCATGTCCATGGAGAGGAAGAATCACTTACAGAGGAAAATCCATGAATCAGATTTTAAATATACTGTATATATGTGTAAAATACACATAAAATTTATCTTCTAACCATTTTAAGTATATATTTCAGTGTCATTAAGTACATTCACAGCATTGTAATACAAATGCTACTACTGTCCATTTCTAGAACTTTTCATCATCCCAAAGTGAAACTCTGTCCCCATTAACCAATAACTCCCCTTTCTCTTCAAAATGTACTTTAATTCAAACCTATCTATTTACTTAAAATCTCAGAATGTTAGTGCATAAAGCTGTTTTGTTTTAACATGTATAAGCATATTATAATCCTAGGTACCTGCTATACAATTACAGGAGACGAAACTGTTCACTTTTGGAAATGTAATTATAATTTTTTTTTTTACTAAAGAAAAGAGATTTAGAAGGACAGACAGAAATATACTTCATCAATATATTACTTGTTCCCAACTGTGGCTAACAGTTGATGCTTTCTTTAGCTATGATTTAAAAAAACTAAAGATACATATACTAAGGAGTAAAGGTATAACTGACAAGCTAGTTAGAAAATGTTTTTGTTCATCTCCTTTTTGAAAAGAAAAAAATTCTGTCTTTACTGCTCAGTATTGAAAATACATCTTCTATTTCACTAGATAAAATAAGAATTATCAAGGCTCAATTTAGAGTAATATATTGAAAATGTATATATTTACAATCTGCAAAGCTCTTACATCTATAAAGCTCTTAAGCTAGTAAACTGAAAACACAGGAAAAGAAATAACTGACTCAGTCATCAAGATATAGGAATGAGAATGGAAAGAAGCAGTTTTGGAACCTAGGAGACACAGCTATTTAAAAAATTATGTTCAGGCCACAGTTTTTGACATTTATTTAAAATAGTTTTGACATTATTTTAAAATAGAACATTGAATAACTCTGCCCCAAGATAAATCAAATGACATTAGAAGTTAATTAAGCCAACTGTATTCTTTTACTCATAAACAATCTTACTTCAAACATGTACATGTTTAAGTAGCAAAACTAGAACACTTGGTAATTTCCAGAAGATCACTTAAAGGCATTTAAAGAATAAGAATGTAAGTAGATTTGGGATAGAAAAAGCTTACTGAAAAGCTACTTAAGCAACGGTGACAGAGTCAAGAATAAAGAATAATATTCAGCCCTCAAAATGGACTTACCTATACTGGCTGTGTAACTGAAAATATCTAATTATATTTTCTTTTCACAGCTAATAGCATTTAAAAAAGTAATGCTTGAACACAAATTCCTTAATTATACCTAAAATGATATGGGCAGACACAGGATTCAGGAAAGACCATTTTCTTACACAGCAGTTCAAGTCAATGACTGTGAATTTTTAAAAACACATCAGGCCATTAGGCACATTCAACTGATCAGTAAATCACTTTAGAAAAAAAGTAGTGACTTAAGTCCACATGTATGGTATAATTCTGTAAGAGAGAAGGAAATGTTACTGGGTAGAGGGTTGGAGGGGCTTTCCAGGTGGATCAGTGGTAAAGAATCCACCTGCCAATGCAGGAGACACAGGTTGGATTCCTGGGTTGGCAAGATCACCTGGAGAAGGAAATAGCAACCCACTCCAGTCTTCTTGCCTGGCAAATCCCATGGACAGAGGAACCTGGTGACCTATAGTCCATGGAGTTGTAAAAGAGTTGGACACGACTCAGTGACTAAACAACAAAGAGGGTTGGAATGCAGATGAGAGGAAGAAGTTTACTCATTTGTACATTTATACTACCATGTAAGGAAAAAGAAAAAGGTTTTCTTTTTTTCTTTAGGATGCATTTGAAATTTACAACAGAGAAAATGCCCTCTTGGTGAAACTAATGATGAAGCTCTAAGAGCCATCTTGTAAATCTGACACTTTACAAAATGAACTCCAAAGGTCAGAATTTGAATGCAAATGTCTGTTTCGCCTCAATAATCTGTTATCCAGACTGGCATCCTAGAGGCTACTTAGGATATGGGATTAGGAGACTTTGGTTTTGGACTTTGTTTTGTCATGTTCTATGTGAGATTGGAAAACTTATTTATCCAGGCTTTGGATACCTTACACAAATCTACAACTTTTATCCTCAAGTCACAAATTTAGAAACCTTTGAAAAGCAACTCATTTAGTAGCACAATGTGGCCTAAAATGACATTAAGCTGTTTATAGTTTTTATTAACTCTGTGTAACTACTCACATGTTTTTTGACTGAAATATTAATTTTTGATTATGAGGTATCTGGGCTTCCATGGTGGCTCAATGAGTAAAGAGTCTGTCTGCAATGTGGGAGAGCCAGGTTCCATCCCTGGTTTGGGAAGATCCCCTGGAGAAGGAAATGGCAACCCACTCCAGCACAGTTCTTAAAAACAGACTAATACAACAAGTAGTTCTTAGAGCTTCTTTTGTAGCTCTGTCGGGAAGGAATCTGCCTGCAATGCAGCAGACCTGGGTTCGATTCCTGGCTTGGGAAGATCCCCTAGAGAAGGAAATGGCAACCCACTCCAGTATTGTTGCTGGAGAATCCCATGGACAGAGGAACCTGGCAGGCTACAATCCATGGGGTCATAAGAGTCAGAGACAATTTAGTGACTAAATCACCATGAGGTGTTTGCTATATTACCATTTCAATAAACACTACAATAATTTATTTTGAAATACTTTCAAACAGAAAAGTTGCAACAACAGAACAAAAAATTTCCATATTCCTCTCACCTAGATTCCCTAACTTTGAAATCTCTTTCTCTTTTTAGTGGAAATCTGGATATACCTCTCCAAATATGTGTGTATACCCATACTTAGCCCCTTTCTGAACCATTTAAGAACAAGCAGCATAGATGATTCTCATCGTCCCCAATTGCTTTGGTGACTTATTTGCCAGAACAAGGACTTTATCATATATAGTCACAATATAATTGTTCAAGTCAGGATATCAACATCAATACAACACTACTGTCCATCTGTAGACCCCAATCACACTTTGTAAATCATTCCAGAAATATTAAGACACCCAATCTTTCTCAATATTCTGTTCTTCCCTCCCTTTCAGGTTCTCAATAGTTTTTCAACAATACAAGACTCTTATTCTGTAGGCTAATCAGAAATCTAGATCTATCTGATATGCCCTCTTGATCAATGCTTTTGGGGCAGGAGACCACTAATAGGACGCACTGCTCTTCTAGTGTCTCACAACAAGGCGAGGTACCACACATTGTGTCAAATCACTTGTGATGTAAACCTTGATCAGATGGTTGTCCTGTTCATCAAAGTCACCATTCTGCCCTTTGTAACTTACTAGTAGTTTGTCAATATCCTCTTCCTCATCAGATCTGGTTTAACCCACCAGCCTATCTTAGCCTCCAACTGACAATACTTTTGCCTAAACTGAACGTAACTCTGATTGTTAATGTTAATTTTCTACTTCATCCCTCCTTCAATGTTTATTTGATATTCTGTAAGGAAGAGGTTTCCCTATCTATCACCTACCTATCTATCTAATATCTACCTATCATCTATCTATCTGGGCTTCCTTGGTGGCTCAGATGGTAAACAATCTGCTTGCAATGGTGGAGACCTGGGTTCAATCCCTGGGTTGGGAAGATCCCCTGGAGGAGAGCATGGCAACCCATTCCAGTATTCTTGCCTGGAGAATCCCCATGGACAGAGGAGCCTTGCAGGCTACACAGTCCATGGGGTTGCAAAGAGTTGGACACAACTGAGTGACTAAGCACACACATCTATCTATCTATTTATCTCAGTATCGAGACTTGGATTTTGATTTTACTCAATGGGTTATTTTCCATTATTTATTTTGAAGCTCAAATTTCCAAGATTCGGCTAGTAGGATATTCTTCAAAGTGGCTCCTGTGCCTTTTCTCATGTCCCCATCATTCTTTAAGTACCCCCCTACTTTTGGGCACACATTCTAGTCTCACGTCCCACTTGCCGTGTACCAGTTCTAGAATCAGCTATTTTTCCAAGAGGCCTCCCCTCCCTCCATCTTCTTTTTGGTTGCAGATGATACACAGAAACTAACATCTGAGTACTTGGAGTGTTCCTTAGATTGTTATTGTTTCCAAGCTCTCCAGAAGACAAAGCTAAGAAATATGTGTATGGATATAGTACATAAACACACACACTTAGATGCATCTATAACTATTTCTACATTTACCTGTATATGTGTGTGTGTAAACATATGTGGTATATACCCATGAGCATTTATATTTGTTTGTTCTAAAATTACCTCTTTCAAATGTCAAGCAATATTCTCTAGTGAAACAGGTTTTGCTGAACAAATGTTTATTCACTATATTCATATGCTACATAGCTTTATGTATTTTGATATTGGTCCCTTTTGGCTTTAGTCTTGTAAGATTGAGAGATGCTGGTCTTTTATTTTGCCCTCCTACAGCAACCACCTGGTCCTCATTCCATTTCTATGATTGTGTTAGTAAAGAAAATCTATTAGGGTAGAGAATTAGCAAGGAAGAAAAACAGGAAAAATATTTAAATTTTCCTATGACTATCCCAAATGCAATTACAATTATATGCATAGAAAAAGCATTTTTTTAATTCATACCTAATACAAAAGTAAAAAAAAAAGATGAACTAAATACAAAGAGTTTAGGACACTTTAATTATTTAAAGTCTGCTCAAACACACCACGGAGAAGGCAATGGCAACCCACTCCAGTACTCTTGCCTGGAAAATCCCATGGATGGAGGAGCCTGGTAGGCTGCAGTCCATGGGGTCGCAAAGAGTCGGACACGACTGAGCGACTTCACTTTCACTCTCCGCTTTCATGCATTGGAGAAGGAAATGGCAACCCACTCCAGTGTTCTTGCCTGGAGAATCCCAGGGACGGGGAAGCCTGGTGGGCTGCCATCTACGGGGTCACACAGAGTCGGACACGGCTGAAGCGACTTAGCAGCAGCAAACACACCAATATAGTTAAGAAAAATAAATAACTCACAGAAAGATAAAGGGTTTACTTAAAATAGGTTTATATGACTAAAATTTATCAGTTTAATACAAATATGTGTTTAAAGTTTCAAATTTAAGTATACTATGCATATTTTATACTGAATTAGACTAACACACCACCCCCGCTACAGCTGGGAAGGTTAAAAAACAGTATTCAAATCTGATTTGGATAGAACAGCTGTTCAAATGCCAGGGCGTACTTATCTTAAAAATGTGACCATTTAGTTCTGTTAAATATAAACTGCTGTTCTGGTTATGTTCATGCATTATTTCCCCCCAAAAGTCCTTAAAAAAATCTTTTTTTCCTGATAGAATCACTATTGAAGTTCAATGGGTCTTTTTTTTTTTAACCTAGTTATCTCAACTTTTTGAAAAAATGACCAGGACAATTTTCTTACCTCATCTCCTCTTTCTCACATCTCATTCTCCTCACTGGCTGCTCTTGGCAACACAAAAATAATACAATAATTGGAAAAGTGGTATTGCTTTTGATGGGGCCCTGATTATCTCTTTCAAATCTCAAGCAATATTTTCTAGTATAACAGGCTTTGCTGAACAAATTTTTATTCACCTAATTCATATGCTACATAGTTGCATTTAAATTCTTCATTTTTTTGACAGAAACAAATTTGGACATTTTATTTATTTATTTAGGACATTTTAAATTATAGAAAATAATTTCATCATGGCTACATAGTATATATGTTAAATTAAAAACTATGTAAGTACCATTCTCAAGGATAAAACAAAATAAATAAAATCCTAAAGCTTCCAAGAATAGTCACCAATAGTTCATTTAAAGGATGTCATCACCAACCAAAGGCCATGAACCTGTTTGTACTGGAGGAGGCAATCCATTATTTAATTTCTTGAAAGTGAAAAGTGAAAGTGAAAGTCATTCTGTTGCGACCCTGTGGACTATATACAGTCCATGGAATTCTCCAGGCCAGAACACTGGAGTGGGTAGCCTTTCCCTTCTCCAGGGGATCATCCCAACCCAGGGACGGAACCCAGGTCTCCTGCATTGCAGGCAGATTCTTTACCAGCTGAACCACCAGGGAAGCCCAAGAATCCTAGAGTGGACAGCCTATCCCTTCTCCAGTGGATCTTCCTGACCCAGGAGTCAAACCTGCATTGCAGGCAGATTCTTTACCAACTGGGCTATCAGGGAAGCCCCCATTAATTTCTTGGGACTTGGCAAAAAAGTTAAGATGCTTTTGAAGAAATTACTTTCTAAGAGAAACCTCCTTCATCTGGTATCCAAAAGAGAACATGACTTCTTCAGTACACTTCAGAAACTGAAGATGAAGCTCTGATAGAGAGAACTTGCACTTAAGCAGAAGTACACACAGATGGAAGGTATTATCATCCTACTGGGAAGGAAACAAAGTCTTAAGGTCAGTGAGTCTTCCAAAGTCAGACAGGAAGTCAACAGTTGCTACTCAACAAGAAACTGGCTTAAGATTCATACCATTCAACATGTCACAGTCTTTGAGAGGGGTTGGAGTCCATGTTCCTCTCTTCCCTCCCTAGTAAATACAGGGCATTACCCATGAGTCAGAAACTCTGCTAGGCTCGGGGAGTCAGTGATGGACTAATCATGTGGTCCCTACATTTATGGAAGTGAGCATGTAGAAGGGGAAGCTATTGCTATGAAAGAAAAGGTACAGGATGCTGGGAGAGCATGAGTGGTGTCTGATCCAGACTCGGTGTGGATGGAACAGAGAAGTCCTCAAGGAGGCCTGTGACACTCAAACCATAACCTGAAGGATAAAGAGAGGCGAGCCTGGTTGAGATGCCAGTGGCAGGAAGTAGAGAAGTTGTTAGATGGAGCTTTCCAACATCAGAGGGAACGGCATGTGTGAATACAGTTTTGAGGAACTGAAGGAACTCAAGTATAGCGCAGGTACATTCCTGTCCGCACCAATATGAGCAATGGTGCTAGAAGTAAAGAGACACTACATGGGGACAGGTGGGACTTTACTGTGTCCTTGAAAGTGGAAACCTATGGCTAATTTTTTTTTTAATGAAAAGAGTAGGTCAATTCAGAAACTGTTCTTTAAATGAAGAGATCAAAATTCATGATGACATTAGTAGGGGAAGAGAGAGTAAAGATTCTACTTCTAAAACTACTAAAGTTTTAGTTTTTATATTTTAGGTCATAGCACTTATTGATCACCTGAACTTAGGTTGGTTACATTTTCGATTTTAGGAACCTCATCATTAAAATGAGGGGGTTGAAAAGATGGTCTCTCCTGCTCTAGTGTTTGGGTCTCTTAGTTATATGATCATCAGGATCATAGTATCAAAACTCTGCTCCTTGAGAACCCTAGATTCCTTCCAGTTATTGTAGGAATAAATTTCCAGTCGAGTGGAGCAGCTCCAATTTTGTCACATTTCTTTACTGAGGTTCTGATAAGATTTTTATATAGAAAGGGCTTAAAAATTGAGTTTTTGTCTCATTGCCTTGTTGCATGTGTGCAATTTAAATTCTTGTGCATGTGTGCAAGCTAAGTCACTTCAGTAGTTTCCAACTCTTTGCGACCCAGTGGACCTTAGCCCATCAGGTTCCTCTGTCCATGGGATTCTGCAGGCAAGAATATTGGAGTCGGTTGCCATGCCCTCCTCGAGGGGATCTTCCCGACCCAGGGATTGAACCTGCATCTCTTGTCTCTTGCATTGGCAGGCGGGTTCTTGCCTTAGTTACTTAAAACATAAGGCAGTTCCCCTACTGGTCTGAATACAAGGCTAAACCTATGAGTTCTTGAATGATTTTTTAATACCCTGAGATAAGATTTTTGTTATTCAGTAAGAAGCTGACTAAGAAATATCACAAATTCTCTCACATTAAACAGCTTTGTGTCATCTCAGGAAATCTAATTAGGAAAAATGGTATTATAAATATTTATATTCCCAGTCATTGTGTTTACTGTCCTAAATTCAGAAATAACAAAGAAATTGTTCTTACCATTTTATTTGGTAAGGTTAAAAAAAAATAACATTGGCAGTTAGTAAAGCAGTCTTAAATTTACTATAGACTATTATTTTTAAGCTTGAAGATAAAACTGAAGCTTTATAAACGAGAAAATGATGTACTAAAAGCAAGACACTAAATCACTTTTAAACACCAAACACAATTTATGCCTGACTTTAAAACTCATCCACAAAACATTAATCTACACAAAGGCCAGAAGCTGAATGAAGCATAATTTGTGAAACTGATACCTTCCATCACAACCTCTAACTGAAAAGGTCATTAGATATATTATATCTAAGTGAGCAGCTTATCCCTGCTTCATTACTGATAATTAAGACAAGTAATATTTTCTTGACAGTAATGTGTCCATTAACAGATACACTCTAGTTTGCATAAAATGAGCATTAATTACCATAGTACTACCACAGATTAAAAAAAATTAAGTACCTGTATAACATGGCTTCATTATTTTTTTCGTTAATTTCCTTAAAGAATTAACAGGCTCAGAAAACATAATGCACATATTAAGAAATCCATCTTTTGTCATGTTTTAAATTCATAAGGTACATAACAAAAAAGGTATTCAGAAAAAAGTGATCAAGGAAAATGAAGGTACTTGTGACTGGGTATCATTTAAAAATTATCTGTATGAACTTGCTTTGCTGAGCCACTTGAAATGCTACTAGAGAAGCAGCTGCTCTTTATAAGACTTCTTAAGTCTTTTTTTTAAAAAAATTATGGGGGTATAGTTGATCTACAATGTGTTAGTTTCTGCGGTACAGCAAACTGAATCAGTTATACATATGCACTTACCTATTCCTTTTTAGATTCTTTCTCCATGTAGGTCATTACGGAATAATGAGATGAGTTCCCCATGCTCTACAGGTAGGTTCTTAGTTATTTATTTTATATGTGGTAGTGTGTATATATGTCAATCCCAATCTCCTAATTTACCCCTCAAGACTTTTTAAGTATTACTGTAGAAAACTTGGGGAGTTACAAAATGGCATTCTGGTGTTCAAAAAATTTAAAATAATTTCCAAAGTATTTTCCTGAAGAAGTACATTAATGTCTCAAATGAGAAAGCACACGAGACTACCTGCTCAGTGAAGAAGACCTTGTGTGTGCTCAGCTGCTTCCGTCATGTCTGACTCTTTGAGACCCTATGGATTGTAGCCCGTCAGGCTCTTCTGTCCATGGAATTTTCCAGGCAAGAATACTGGAGGGGTTGTCATTTCCTTCTCCAGGGGATCTTCCCAACCCAGGGATTGAACCCTGTGTCTCTTGCATTTCAGGCAGATTCCTTACCATCTGAGCCACCAGGGAAGCCCTTTAACCGTTATCAGTTAATAACTAATATTTACTATGTGACTGACTAGTATTGAAGCATGTGTACAATGTACTTACAGCATTTTCTCAGTTTATCCTCATAGCCATTTCATGATGCTAATACTATGACTGTTCCAATTTCACAGACAAGGAAAAAAGGAAACAATTTGTCTACATTAATGTAACTAGTAACTGGTGGGACAGGTCCAGTGGACTTGTGCCTGGTACTCTTAACTACTATACTACACATTCTTGCCAACAGGTTTACTTGTTTCAAGTGTTCCCCCTTTTCAGGACTGCCAACCAGATAAGATTTCTTAATTACTTATTTGTGTAAAGAACTAGAAGCCATACAGCACTTGTTCAGTAGCTTGTAGGGAAACTCACACTTGAAAAGAAGTGAAAATGGGGGTAGAAATAGTAATTTATGGTCTGAAATTCTTATCCAGGTGTCATTCCAAATTGCAGTTTACAGGGTCATCATTGAGTATGTGGTTCACCTTTGTAAAATAAATCGAGCAGTAAGACAGACAAGGTACTTAACTCCTCTGCATCTCAGTAAAATGATAACAGACCCAATTTCAAAGTTGCTGTGAGGATTAAATGAGTTAACACAAGTGTCCAGTACAGTGCCTTGCCGATACTCTTGAGTTGTGACAGCTTCCAACACATTGAGATCACACCAGAGAAAGAGGATTCTTCAAAGTACACTTGGACCTTATTGCCCAGATCCTGAGTCCTGTCTTTTGAGGAATCATGTTAATTCACTAGTGCAAGTGTATCATAGCCCTCAAGTGTGCTGGGGCAAAAAAAAAGCTGATGACTGTTTAGTGGGACATTATACATTCTCACCTGGGAAAGCAGTTAGCTGGGGCAAAGAAGGGGTGTGTATAGAGGGGTGTGTATGCTTAGTTGTATATGACTCTCTGCTATGCCATGGACTGTAGCCCTCCAGGTTACTCTGTCCATAGAATTTTCCAGGCAAGAATACTGAAGCAGGTTGCCATTTTCTACTACAGGGATGAATCAGTATCTCCTGCTTGGCAAGCAGTTTCTTTACCACTGAGCCACCTTGGAAGCCCCTACAGAGGTTAAGTAGCATAAAAAACTCTCCCCAAACTAATGCTCTAGGAGCACTGTGGGTTGAACAGATATAATATGCTTTAGTGGTGTACAACAGATGATTTGAATCACAAGTGTATTTGAATTCTGCCTCTACTTACCACCCATGTAACACTGGATAAATTACTGAAAATTACTTTGGGCTCTTAGATTTACATGAAGATAAATGAAATTAGATACATAAAGGAGCTGGTACAGTAGCTGACACAGTAAAGATGAAAAGCTAAGGCGCAGTGAGGTCAGGTAATGTTCCTAAGGTTGCATGACTAGGTTATACAACTAGTCGGTGGAAGAATCTTCTGCTCTGGGCCGAGGGAGAAACACAGGTGAAGAGTATAAAATAATGCATAGCTATTTAGAGACATAAATGTGGCTAGAAGAAAGATTAGTTTCTAGAAAGACTGGCATAAGCTGGATAAGCATGGGAGGGTTTCAATGCAGGAACATGATTTAGCTGAACAAAAAAAAATACTGTTCTTATGCAGCTGTGCATCAGTTTGAAAAAGATGTAGTAAGCTTTACTTTGAAATTTGATTCTTTCTGAAAAGCCCACTATGATTCAAGTGCCCTACACATGTACACATTATCTTGATTAATCTTAGGTAGAAAGTAATTATCACTCATATGGCTTTCCTATTTTCAGACAAATTTATTACCAGATAAGAATTTTATTGCTTTTAGTCAAAAGCAAAAATTTTCAGAGCCAACATTTTCTTTAAAGAAATAAAAAAGTTTAAAACAGAATGAGGATAGGAAGCTACTAAAAGACTTACACTTTCTCATTAACTCAGACTTTGTAACATATTCAATAGAAGAGAATATAGGCTCAATTGGATAAACTGGTTTCATACATGAAATTCTATTTTGAGTTTTCTACAAAGTCGTGGGAGCCCCTATTTCAGTAAGTACAAATAAACCATTGTAATATTAAAGATGAAAAATTTGTATTTTCTTTTTAGGAGAAGGAAGTATTTGACTGGTCATTGGCCAAACTTTGTTTGAGTGTCTACCATACTTGCTGTCTCTCACTTGAAAAGAGAAGAGGTAGGACTGGACTGTTGTAGAGGTCTCTATATCTGCCACGTCCAGAAAGGGAGGAAAGTAACGATGCCCCAAAAGTTGACAGTCCAGCTAGTAGAGTGAGGTGGAAACAGATGGCCTTTTGAGTCAGCTACTCCTGTGAATGAATCTTGGCTTTGTTATCCATTAGCCATTTGAGCTTGTGTAAGGCTTCAGGTCTCACATGTGGAAATGGACTAATTTATTTTGCAAGAATTGTTCTAAGGATTAAATGAGATAATACTCATGAAAACACATGGTATTTTCTTTTCCTTCCTTAACGAGACAAGCAATATTTTGGTGCTATTTCATAGAACAACCAATAAAGTGAAGAGGAACTAAAAAGCCTCTTGACGAAAGTGGAAGAGGAGAGTGAAAAAGGTGGTTTAAAGCTCAACATTCAGAAAACTAAGATCATGGCATCTGGTCCCATCACTTCATGGGAAATAGATGGGGAGACAGTGGAAACAGTGTCAGACTTTATTTTTTTGGGCTCCAAAATCACTGCAGATGGTGACTGCAGCAATGAAATTAAAAGATGCTTACTCCTTGGAAGGAAAGTTATGACCAACCTAGACAGCGTATTAAAAAGCAGAGACATTACTTTGCCAACAAAGGTCTGTCTGGTCAAGGCTATGGTTTTTCCAGTGGTCATGTATGGATGTGAGAGTTGGACTGTGAAGAAAGCTGAGTGCCAAGGAATTGATGCTTTTGAACTGTGGTGCTGGAGAAGACTCTTGAGCATCCCTTGGACTGCAAGGAGATCCAACCAGTCCATCCTAAAGGAGATCAGTCCTGGGTATTCATTGGAAGGACTGGTGCTGAAGCTGAAACTCCAATACTTTGGCCATCTCATGTGAAGAGTTGACTTGTTGGAAAAGACCCTGATGCTGGGAGGGGTTGGGGGCAGGAGGAGAAGGGGACGACAGAGGATGAGATGGCTGGATGGCATCACCGACTCGATGGACATGAGTTTGAGTAAACTCCGGGAGTTGGTGACGGACAGGGAGGCCTGGCATGCTGCGATTCATGGGGTCACAAAGAGTCGGACACAACTGAGTGACTGAATTGAACTGAACTGATAGAAAAACTGTAGAATTACTGTCTGCTAATGAGTACTTCTCCTGGCTTCCATGAACAGGGAAATGCTTCTTTGTCTATGAGAAAAACCACCACCACTACCATCACAACAATGCATCAGGTTTTATGCCAAGTTTTTAGAGGGGTGTGTTGGGAGTGGTAAAGAGAGGCTCAAGATGGAGGGGAGAATATATACTTATGGCTGATCTACATTGCTGTACATCAGAAATCAACACAGTTTTGCAAAGCAATTATCTGTCAATTAAAAATTAAAAAAATAAAAAAGATATTACCTTATTTAATCCTCATAACCACACTATGTGGAAGGTGCCATTACTATCCCTATTTTTAAAATTTTTATTGAAGTATAGTTGATGTACAGTGCTGTGTTAGTTTCAGGTATAGAGCAAAGTGATTCAGTTACACACACATGTCTTTTCTTTTCCAGATTCTTTTCTCCTTTGTGCTCAGTCACACCAGTTGTGTCTGACTCTTTGCAACCCCACGGACTCTCTGCAGGCAAGAACACTGGGGAGGGTTGCCATTTCCTACTCCACTTTTCTCTTATAGGTTATTACAAAATATTGAGCATAGTTCCCTGTGCTGTATAGTAGGTACTTGTTGGTTATCTATTTTATATTATAGTAGTGTGTATTATTCCACTTAAGTATTCTTGCCTGGAGAATTCCATGGACACAGGAGCGTGGTGGGCTACAGTTCATGGGGTAGCAAAGAGTCAGACACAACTGAGCGACTAACACCACGTGACTACTAGTATGTATTATTATCTCTAATTAATAGATGAGGAAACTGGGGTAGAGAGGAATTGTTTAGCATACACTGAACACACACATACACAACCAAGAAACGGTGAAGCAAACTCTCAAGGCAGGCCATTGGACTGCAGAGCCTCACTCCAGTCACTATTTCAGACCACTTGATAGAGCACAAACAATGTAAGGTGCAGACTCCCTGTCACGAGCAAGGAGTTAGGCAGGGCTTGCACAAATGGAGTTCTCCAGTCCTTCTTCCATCTTCCATTCTGACAAATGCTTCAACTCAAAGAGCAGTTAGGAAGGAGAAATGAGATGATTCATCTGAATGGTTAAGCTACTATTTTAAGGTAAACAGGAGCCTACTGAAGGTAAAAGCATTCCCAGAGGACAAGAAGACACAATAAATAATACTTTCATTGGTGCTACATAGACAGTCTATGCATAAAATCTTCTTGTGGTACTAAAGTGAATGTTGAGCCAGGAATTTGGTTCAACAGTTGACTCAGTGACAAAGTTAACAAAAAGCCATAAATTACAGACCAAAAAATATTAGTCTGATTCTAATTTGCTGCTCTCCCAGTAATGATAAAAACTGCAAATAATAAGCCTCTTCAGGGTTTTTTCTCCAACACTCACAGACTTGATCTCTACTATGTGTGGACTCAAACTGATCTAACGTGAATGCAGAAGTTAGGGATGCTCATAGTTCCTCTGTCTGTAGGCACTTCCGCACACAGCATTCACCCTTTACAAGTGAGTGACTAGGCACGTTAGTAACACAGTAGTAACACTGGAAGCTCATCTTCTGGCAAAAGAATATTAATTCTTCCTCTTCAACGTTAATGAAACATGACAGAATGACTATATTCTATCATAAAATTTCCTTTACTTCAATATATCTGCTAAGACTTACTAGGGGTCAAAAAACAAACAAACAAACAAACAAACAAAAAACAAACCACAAGAGTAGAAAGCAAAAATACTTGGGTTTTGACTTTCCAAGGTCAATTATTTTTGGCTAAATAAGTAGAAAATTGGTCCTGGTAAGCAGGCATGTATTTCCTGGGGTGAGGTTGGAAGTGGGGGTAGGGAGAAACCATTGCATTGCGTTACAGTGATAATACAGGAATTTTACATTCATATATATAAACAGTATTAGCATAATACCATTCTTTGTAGGAAAGGATGTTAACATTTAGAGGGTTGTAATTATTTTAGGAATAATGAATTTCTATAAGGCATCTGTTTTTTCCAAAGTATTTTGGTTAAAGCCTGATTTGCGTGAAAACATAAATAACCTCTTGCTCCAGACTGAGAGCATCAGCAAGCTTTAACAGATGGCCTCATTTAAAAATCATTTGTAAGATATCTCACATTTATCCAACACGCTGTCAACTTCTTCTTTTTATTCAATCATGGTTTTTCCATATTTCTGTCATAAATATTTTTTAATCCTGTGCATTCACGGAAATCACACATGTCAGTATTTATCCTTAATTTGGTTTGGTGGTAACCCTGATTCTTTCCAATTTATATCATTGACCAAAAGTATTATAGAATGATTAATTATAGAAAAATACGAAACTTAACATTAACTCATGAGAATGCAACCAAAAGCAATATTTTAATCAAGGAATAAGGGGGAAAAACAAAAGAACTGAAAAACCCTCTATTCTGCATCTCTCCCAGCTATTATTCTTTCTCCCATTTCTCATACTCAGAAGCTTGGAATGGAGTGGATACCTGCTGTCTCTACTTCTTCACCTCTCATTTACTTTTTAAATACTTAAAAAATTTTTGAATACTCCAGTAATTGCAAGTATTCAAAGCTCTGAACTCAATATCCCTGAAACATCTTGACTGATGGTCACCCATGAGCCTCAGCCTCATACTGCCAAATGAAACACATTTCTCTATCCATGATTCAACTGTTGACTTTTTAGTCACTGTTCAGTGCATTCAGCATTGTTCCTGATTCTCTTTTCAAAATCCTCTCCTCCCTCAACTTCCATGAGACCACTCCACAGGATTCCTCTGTGCCATGTCTTCTGAATTCAAACATATTTTCTAATATGTCTGAATTCAAACATATTTTCTAATCTTGAACTTCAACTCCTCTAAAACTTCAACTACTAGCTATATAACACTGATCCCCACATCTATATCTCTGGCCCATATACCACCCCACACAAATTCACACACCCGAATGTTCATAGGTTTTCCCTACTAACATGTCCCATTCTACAAGTCCCCACTGACAGCTTTTCCTTATGGTCCTTATTCTATTAACAGTGAAAGACACTTATCTCATCAAGGCACTCAAACCAGAAAATCAGGAGCCACCTTAGACTCCTCCTTCTCCCTCATCAAGTGACAGTGACTAAATTCAGTTGATTCTAACGCATTTCTGCCAGATTCCTTCCTTAGTTCAGGTCATGATGATGATGATGATAATGACCAGGCATCTTACAACATTGTCCTAACTAGACTCTGCCTCCAGTCTTGTCATCCCTTCCAATTTATCTTTTCATACTGCAGCCAAAGTGATATTTTAAAAACATAACCCTCATCAGCAATCCCTAAGTAAACACTTAAAAGGCTCCCCATTACTCGTGGGAGAGAATCCAAAAGCTTTCCTTCTGGAAATAACATTATGATCTGGCTCTCTCTTGGGGGCAATTTCCTTCCCTTATCCTTGTTTAAACTGAAGTCTTAATGAAAAAGTCAGATATTTGTATTTAATTACAGTAAATATGTTTGCATTTAAGAGACTTACTAAACATTTACTTAGTACCTATTAATACTATGTGTAAGCAACTGTGCTTCTGAAATGATGAACTGAATTAAAGTCTTTGATAGAGGTCTTCTCTACTTCTGATCAATTTTGCAACTCATATTTAGCCAACTGAATTTATTCAACTGAATTTAGATATAGTAATATATCTATAGTATATATATCTATAGTAATATAGATTGGACAAATCCCTTTAATTACTAAATAGTGAGCTCCTCAAAAAAGAAGTAATGTCTTATTCACTTTTGCATCACCAGTGCCTCCTCACATAGCAGATTCTCAAACAGATACTTGGCAAATAATTTTCTTATACTTTAAGGTGATTTTAATTCATTTGAAGCTTTAATCTTAAAATGTTCTTGGCCTTGGAAGTAGCGAAAAATGATGATGGGTTTAAATGTTTATAAGATAAACCTCAGTGTTATTCCATGAAATTTAGGAGATCTTGAGCCTATTTTATTCTGTTCTGAAGTAAGATTCATAATACTCAATTTTCCAGTTTGTAACTTTAACATTATGGTAATTAAGCATGGCTTTTCAGCATTTTTTTTCTTTTATCAATACGAAACTTCAGCTATTTTGACTTGCTAGAAGAAAATAATAAACTTGAGAATTTTCCATAAATTATAGTATGCAAGAGAAAAAACCCCTAAGTTTTGCATTTTTATCATGCTTACAGAAGATACCATAAAGGGTTAAAGAGAAAATATCTCAGTGCTTACTTAGAAGATATAACATAGAAAGAAACTACACGTTTGTAAGTAAAATAAACTGTTCTAAAAATATACTACATAGTTAATGTTATGTTAAATAAAAATGGGATATTAAAATACAAAAATGTATGCTGACTAGTTGGGATCTGGTGGGAGAAGAGAGAAGATAAGGAAATAGAAACAAAGATTTATTTATGTGAATATAAATACTTGGTTAGCACCAAATATACTTATTCAGTGAAATATTATAATATTGTGGATGAAACAATGGCTTTGAACATATAATTCCTGACCTTGAAGAACTTACAGTTTAACAGACAAGAAAAGTGTCAAAATGAATATAAGGAAAATAGAAAGTGAGGATATAAATATTTTACAATCCAAACAGCTCTCAAGTTGCACTCAAATATGTTTTTTCTTTAGCCTTTCCTGGACATGGTTTAACAACTACTAGAATTACCCCATTATTAGTCTTTACATAGCAATTTATACATAACACTATTTTTATACCAATCAATTTCTATTATGGCTATTTGCTTATATATCAGCTTCTTCTACTAGTCTATGAGCTCTTCATGGGTAGGGGCTGTGTTAACAAACATCTGTATACTCACAAAAACGCCTGGCACACAGTAGGAATTTTTACACACATCTAATCAAATTGAGCTAGATAGCACTGTACAAAATCTACAAAAATGAGACAACTGAACAATGAATAGAAAAGTATTAATTTTATAAGTAACAGAGAAAACAGTAAGTGGGGAGAGGGAGGGATGGAGGGAGAGAGGGGAATAGAGAGAGAGAGAGGTCAATAGAGGATACAGCTGTCAGGTCAGGTTTAGGAAGTGGGTGAGAACTGACATGTGCTTTGAATATGTACATAGAATCTCAAGGAAAGAAAATATCATGAAAGTGGAATTGTGTGATCGAGTAACCAGAATTTCCGCTTCTGTATCTTTTTAACTTCAGCAGCTAGTGGGGAAGACAAATAAATAAGCACTTAAAATTCTTATTAATGGATTGCTAATCTTACAGTCTTCATTGGAAGGACTGATGCTGAAGCTGAAACTCCAGTACTTTGGCCACCTCATGCAAAGAGTTGACTCATTGGAAAAGACCCTGATGCTGGGAGGGATTGGGGGCAGGAGGAGAAGGGGACGACAGAGGATGAGATGGCTGGATGGCATCACCGACTCAATGGACATGAGTTTGAGTAAACTCTGGGAGTTGGTGAAGGACAGGGAGGCCTGGCGTGCTGCGATTCATGGGGTCGCAAAGAGTCGGACACGACTGAGCAACTGAACTGAACTGAATCTTACAGTCTTAAGAGTTTACTTATGATTATTCTCTTCCTTTCATCTTTCAAATCCTGGCAAATATCAAGTACAGTACTATCAGCTCTTCATTTACAGTATCTCTTAGATTTGTCAATGAAGTGAAGCGAAGTGAAGTTGCTCAGTCATGTCTGACTCTTTGTGACCCCATGGACTGTAGCCTACAAGGCTCCTCTGTCCATGGAATTTTCCAGGCAAGAGTACTGGAGTGGGCTGCCGTTTCCTTTTCCAGGGGATCTTCCCGACCCAGGGATCGAACCGGGTTCTCCCACATTGCAGGCAGATGCTTTACCATCTGAGCCACCAGGGAAGCCCAGATTTGTCAATAGCTCTATTGAAACTGCTGCATAGTTGGATAAGGCATGCTGATGCCTAGATTGCTGGGTTAGAGAGACCACCAAGCCTGCAAGATTTTAGCTGGTGACACTAGGGTATCCAAACCTTATGCTAGACTGGTGAAATCAACGAGACTGAGTTTCTTAAAAATTTGCTACTAGAATTGGCCCTGGAATTAGGTAGGGAAGAGAAGGCAAGAGGGAGTCACTAAGAGGAGGAGCTTCTGGAGACCAGGAACAATGGATGAGAGGTTAAGAACACATGCGTTTGGACTTAAGAGTATCCAGGTTAGAAACCCGACTGTTTTTAACTTGTGTGACTATAAGTAAGTTATTTTTTAAAATTTATTTTTATTGAAGTGTGGACGGAGGAGCCTGGAAGGCTACAGTCCATGGGGTTGCAAAGAGTCGGACACAACTGAGCAACTTCACTTTCACTTTTCACTCTCAGGCATTGGAGAAGGAACTGGCAACCCACTCCAGTATTCTTGCCTGGAGAATCCCAGGGACAGAGGAGCCTGGTGGGCTGCCATCTATGGGGTCGCACAGAGTCAGACACGACTGAAGCGACTTAGCAGCAGCAGCAGTTGATTTACAATGCTTTTTTAAACTTTTTCTTTTGTATTGGAGTACAGCCGGTTAACAAGGTTGTGATAGTTTCAGGTAAACAGAAAAGGGACTCAGGTGTAGATGTACATGTATCCATTCTCCCCCTAACTCCCCTCCCATCCAGGGTGCCACATAACACTGAACTGCACCTCTCATATAAAAGACAGGGATAGAACTAACTATATAAGGCTGGTAAGAGTTCAGTGAGTTATGTGTAATTCGTGCAGTGCCCAGCACTTATAAATACTTGTTAAGTCATGGTTATTGTTGGGTTTAATATTCATTGAATATTCAATGAATAATAATATTCATTGTTGGGGTTAACATTCATTAACCATCATCGTCATCTTTGGGGGATAAAAAGAGGAAAAACACCCAGAGAAAGTGAAAAAGGGAATATTTAGAGAGGCTGTAAGAGAACTGATAGAGGTTAGTGGATATCTCAGAGAAGAGATCATTTAAAATATACGCAGGGTGAAAAAAAAGATATTTGATACAAACAAGGATAAGAACACAAAATTCCATATTGGAATAAAATACTTCAGTGTAATAATGTCCTTAAAGCTTTGTAAACGTTCAAAATTAAATAGTATAAGCCTGGGCTCCAAGTGATTCAGTAAGAGTGTTCTGAGTTGAGGTTTCTTGGGAGATTGCTGTTGGTGTTACTCTGTGAAGATTATAGTGCTATGTAAATGTGGGATTCGTTTTCAGCTCCCAGTTAAAGCAGGCAAACGACTTTTCCCACAAAGCCCTCCTTCCTCAGGACCATAACAAGGAAAAAATACAGCCTTAAGCTGAAGATACACAGGGGGCATGTGGCCACAGGGAGGCCAATGACAGTTGAGCATGGATGGTGGAGGCAGAGAACTGAGGCACATGCAGCTATTCCTGGGGCTGATGAGCAAAGCTGGTTCAGTCTATTCAGCCCTCAGGAGAGACACTGACATCCTCTTGCAGAGCGGACCACCTTGGGCAAGAACGAGGTGGAAGCCCTCAGGAGACTCTAGGCAGAAACAGAACTATTCCTTAGTCACATCAGCAAGCCCTGGTTTACTCCTATTGTCCTGGACCAATTATCAGTACTTTAATCCCATAAAGACAGTGAATTATCTTGGCTGCTCTACATGCATAGCATTAGTTCCTAACTAAGGAGGGACAAGAAATATTATAGTCACATGACTTTGTATAATAAATCACGTATTGTTTTTATTACAGTGAGTTCAATCACCCAAGTCTTTCAGAAACAAGGAAAAAGAAGACAGAAAACTCTCTCAGTGTCTTCTTCCTGCTAGACTATAGACTGGTAGCTGGAGCTGCAGCCACCATCTTGTGATCATGAGGCAACAAGCATGGAGATAAGTTTCAGAAAATCACAGAAATGTGGCCTTAACATTATAGATCCACTGAATCAACACCAGCAGCTGTTTCCCTCCAGACGTGTTCTGGCTGAAATAAGCGCTCTATTTAGTTTACTTTTCTATGTACCTGAGCCACATCCTGATAGATTTTCTCTCCAGATTCTTCTAGATCACAGGTGTTACCTTCCCTGTCAGTCTTCTAATGTGCTTTCAAACAGATGCCGCATCTCTCTCGTGTATGAGTATTTTTAGTATCCTGTGCTTCTTATTATACTTAGAAAGCTTTGACTTGATTTTCAGCATATTTGTCTAATCCCTTCTACTACTGTATTTATTTTTCTGGTGTAAGAATAGTAGTTTACTTACTTGCTTTATAATAGCAGGCGTCTAAATATTTTTCCAAACTGATTCAGACTAAGTTTACTACATTATGGTACCCATGCTTATAAACAACTTTATATGATACGAGTGATGTAAAGGGTGTGCACCTAACAAATCAAACCCTGTTTCTTCTGCCATCCCAAATACCTCCTCACAGTGTAAACCAAGCACAGTTATATGTGGCTGCTAGATGAATTAAAAACACTTCTTTCATCTCAGTTTGGATGTATGTCTCAGAAGGAGGAAAGCCTGAAATATTATTCTAGCCTGTCCCCAAATGACACAAAGTCAAATTAAAAAACAACACCCACAAACCCTAAAGTTAAAAATGTGATTCTGCATTTTTATAAAAATGTAAGCTGAAAAACTGATTAACTCTGTTATTAATGAGACAGGATATACTGATATCTAGAGATTATTATCAATAAAATTTACCCACAGGTTAAAACAGGTATGTCCATGCTGCGTATTTCTTGATTATTGTTGCTGTTCTTGAGTCACTAAGTCATGTCCGACTCTAGTACAACCCCATGGACTGTAGCCCGCCAGGCTCTTCTGTCCATGGGATTTCCCAGGCAAAAAAACTGGAGTGGGTTGCCATTTTCTTCTCCAGGGGATCTTCCAGACCTTGGGATTGAGCCCACGTTTCCTGCATTGAAGGTGGATTCTCTACCACTGGACCACCAGAGAAGCCACGGTTCCAATAAGAGGGGTGTCCTAACAAGAAGAAATGTGGACACAGATACACACACGTAAGAGGGAAGACCACAAGAAGACACAGGGCGAAGAGGGTACGCCACACACTAAAGAAAATGGCCTTGGAAAAACCAGCCCTGTGGACACCTTGATCTTGGATTTCTGGTCTCCAGAATTGTGAGAAAAATAAAATTCTATTGTTTCAGATACCGAGTCTGTGATAATTGCCATGGAGCTCTAGCAAACTACCAGACTTAAAGACTTACTATTAAGTTATACACAATAATCAAGACAGTGTGTTACTGGTCAAAGACAAGACAAGAAGACCAACAGAACAGACTAAAGAGCCCAGAAAGAGACCCACACAAATGCAGTTAATTTATCTTTGACAAAGTGACAAATGCAATTCAACGAAGAAAGGACAGTCTTTCTAACAAATAGTGCTGGAACAAATATATATCCACATGCAAAAAAATGAATCTAGACATTGATATTACACCATTTACAATAAGTAATTAAAAATTAATCATAGACCTAAATGTAAAATGTAAAACTATAAAACCCTAGAAGATATCACAGAAGAAAATTCAGATGATGCTGGGTTGGCAGTGACTTTTAAAATACAACTTCAATAGCATGGTCCATGAAAGAAAAAAATCTAAGTTGGATTATGTTTAAATTAAACATTAATGTAAAATTTTATGTTAGTTTAAACATGTGTATGGAGAACATGGCTTAAAAAAATGAGTTTAGAGATTACTCAAACAAAAAACATATGAACAATGAGATCCTTTTGATGACACTGCATATCACCTCACTTTTTATACCTCTTCTAGTCCCTTTTTTCTTGGGCAAATTCAAATTACTCAATGCCCAACTTATATGATCATTGTGGAATGAATTATTTCCAAGTCTTCTTCAAGGATATATTATACCTGATATCATGAATACATTCTCCCTTCAATCTAAAAGGAATATTATATTTCTACCTATCACTTGGATTTGTAAAGTTCTAAAGTCAGAATTTATCTCTAAATATGTAGCTCCTGGAGAACACTCTTGAGAGTGCCCTGGACTTGAAGGAGATCAAACCAGTCAACCCTAAAGGAAATCAATCCTGAATATTCATTGGAAGGACTGTTGTTGAAGCTGAAGTTCCAATACTGTGGTCACCTGATGAGAAGAGCTAACTCATTAGAAAAGACCCTGATGCTGGGAATGACTGAAGGCAAAAGGAGAAGGGGGCAGCAGAGGATGAGATGGTTAGATGGCATCACCGACTCAATGGACGTGGAGACAGTGAGGGACAGGGAGGCCTGGTGTGCTGCAGTCCATGAAGTCGCAGAGTCAGACATCACTTAGTGATTAAACAACAACAACATGTAGGTACTTAAAAATAAGGAATGACATTAGGCATATTAGTATTCAGTTAACTCTTTGAGCCAAGCTATTTTTTTAAAATAAATATATATAAGAACATTGATACTGAATAAAACTTGCTAAAGATGTCCTTAACCCAAAGGCTACAAAGAAGGACGTGCCTTTGTTATGGGTTGAACTGGAGCTTAGTCGTTCACCTCACATGTTACCCTGGGCAAGTGACTTGACCTCTCTAAGCCTCCTCATCGGACTCTGAGGGCTAGCTGTGGGGATTAAATGAGATAATACAGTTAATGTGTTTAGTACAATGTCTGACGCTACTAAGCACTCAATAAATGATCTCATGATTAGCACTAGTAGAAGCTTCCAAAACATATAATTTTAATACAAAAGGGAAGAAAATAAGAAAACAGATAAATTGAGATAAGCTGAGACACACAAACATATTAATTTCAGAATATTTACTGAGCACCTTATCATGTGTCGGGTTTCACTGATAGCTCAGTTGGTTAAGAATCCACCTGCAATGCAGGAGACTCTGGTTCAATTCCTGAGTCAAGAAGATCCACTGGAGAAAGGATAGGCTACCCACTCCAGTATTGTTGGGCTTCCCCAGTGGCTCAGCTGGTAAAGAATCTGCCTGCAATGTGAGAGACCTGGGTTCAATCCCTGGGTTGGAGAGATCCCCTGGAGAAGGGAAAAGCTACCCACTCCAGAATTCTGGTCTAGAGAATTCCACGGACTGGATGGTCCATGGGGTTGCAAACAGTCGAACATGACTGAGTGACTTTCACTTATCATGTGTCAGACTGTTCTAAGCAGAACAGAGTAAGAACAAATCCTTATTCTTGAGAAGCTTACCTCCTAGTACAGAAAGACAGAAGGTGAACATAATAAATAAGAAACTTATATAGCAGATTAGAAGGTGATGAGTGCTACAGGAAAACACAGACTAAAAGCGATTGGGAAAGGCAGAATGGGAGTAAACTGTGACTCTGAAACGGATGGTCAGGAAAACTTCATTACGCAGGTGATATTTTAATATATGAAGGGGGAGGAAGGTAGCTATGAAAAGATCTGGGAGTACATTTCAGGCAAAGGAACTGCAAAGGCCCTGAGGCTTGGCATGTTCAAGCAATAGGCCAGTGTGGCTGAATCAGAGCAAGTTATGGGAGAGGGGTAAAAGGTGAGAGCTGAGAGTTAAGGCAGCCAGGTCAATACAGTCTTCTTGGTGACCACTAAAGAACTTCTCAGCAAGATGGAGAATTGATAGGGAATTTTGAGCAGAAATATGACACAATCTTTCTTATGTTTTAAAAGAATCAGTCTTCCGACTGCTGTAAAAAAAAAAAAAAAAAGAACAAAAGAATTGAAGGAGGTCAGGGTTAAAGAACCCTCCTACCAAAGAAGGAAACGTAAGAGACAAGGGTTTGATCCCTGGGTTGGGAAGATTCTCTGGAGGAGGGGATGGCAACCCACTTGAGTATTCTTGCCTGGAGAATCCCATAGACCGAGAAGCCTGGCGAGTTATAGTCCATAGGGTTGCAGAGTCAGCCATGACGGAAGTGGCTGAGCACTCAGGGTTACAAGGAAGATCTAGTTGGGAGGCTAATACAATAGTCCAGGCAAAACATGATGACAGCTTGCACTGAGACCGAATAGTAGCACTGGAGCTGGTGAAAATGGGTTTAATTACGAATATATTTCAAAGGCAGAGTCAACAGACTGAATGTTAGGAAAATAGGGATTTTTTTTTTTAATTTGAGGGAAAAAAGAAAACTTCTCTAACCACCTGAAAAAAGATTATATGACTACAGTATTTTCAGAGAGGAGGGACTTCTATAACTTTCACAGTATAAGTACCTGAGAGGTAAAGTGAGAACAGAAAATGTGTAGTGCTTGCATTTCCCACAGTGCTTTACATCATAACTTTAACATTATATATGCTTAACAAGTACATGTTTAAAAGTGTAAATGTATTAACTGCTGTATCACATAACCTTCTCATGACTCCTGAGGGCAGGAACTCTGTCCATTCAATCTATCACAATCTATTCCCTCCCCTGCCCACCATTCTTCACTTCTATTTGATTGTGATGATTTTTCCTGCTTGCAAAGAATTTATATGCCAGGGAAATCAGATGGATAAACAACTACCTTTTTGTAGGATAAGCAATAAAATAGGAAAAAGAGGGTTACAGCAATTACCAGCCATTGATCTTCAGTAACTTTCAGAGCTTCATTACTGCCACATCATTACAAATACACCTAGCATCTAGCCTAGCTTACAATCCCAGGTGCTTTTTTTTTTTAAAAACTATATTCTAGAAATCTCAGTTGATGAAGACATTACTGATAGCATATAAAGATGTAACATTCAGTTTTGATTTAGTAGTATGAACAGAATGCTAATTCAGTTCATAAATGTAAAATTAAACTGTTTCAGAATTCTTGTTCCTGAATAAATCATGCGTAATTTTGTGAGTATCTTCATGTTTGAGAAAAGAACCATGCCCTGGCATTTTTCAAACAGGCCTATGTGAAGACCCCAATGCTATAGGGAAGAATGTTTTAGCTCCACTTATTTCCAATTCTGAAATGCATAGCTGGCAAAATGAAGAAAAATGGTTGGGGTAGGTCACTCATATTAACAGCCTTAGAAATTACTTTCCTTTCCATATCAAGTGTTTTGGCATAGCTTTCCAAATATACTCATAAAATAGGCCTCTATTCAAATTAGACAGAAATATATGTTTTCCCATTTTCTATCTTATATTAAAGAAAATGTGTCAACCAAAGACACAGTGATGACTGAGAACATCACACTTAAAGGTTTTCTTATTAAAATGCCAAGAGCATGCAAGCAATTTAACACACCAACTCAAAGGCAATTTCCCCCCCATATTTAGTAAGCAAAGAACATGTTTTTAATATCCTGGTATGAATCCTTTATTAGATAACATTCCCTACAATGTTCTAAATGTTATTAAATAATGTCCTATTAAATCATCTATTAAATAGAAATTTCAAGAAATTCTAACCAGATCTTACTGTATTATTTACTGATATTAAAAAAAAAAAACAACAATACCAGTGACTTTACTTCCTCCAATGAAATAAACAGACTGATGAATTGCTAATTGGATCATCCATTCTGGGTATCTCTAAACACCAGACTTTGGTTTGCTTTCATGGTTATATCTACATTTCTTATATCAAAGGCAATGTTAAATAATACGTTGTAGTATAATAGCATCTCTAAGAAATCCTTCTCCAGTCCTATTAGAGCAACAACGAGATAATTAGCATCTCATTGGATACATAATCAAAAGAAGCAAGTAGTAAATACTAGCATACTATATTGCATGGTAGAAATTCTAAACATACTTGGCTTGTCTAAACATTTTCTGGTATTTTCTTTTAAATAATTCATATAGAAAGTTTTGATAATTAAAGTAGTAGAGTTTGTTATGGATGACTGATAATTCGGATTAGAGCTTATGCATCAAACACATGGCAACTGAGATCTCATGAAAAACTACTGTCCTATGATAGCTTCGTTAATTTGGGGGATTTACTCATCCACACTTAACAGAACATCATCAGTTCATATGAAAGCCATTTGGGAGCATGTTATTAGAACTGTACACGAAATGAATTGTGCCAATGATGACTGTTTTATTGAATTATTACTTTTAACTCCCACAGGCTCATATATGTGAATTATCTTTTATCACATATGTCACATCTGAGGAGTTATATGCAGATTTTTCACAGTAACAGAATAAACACCACTTGTAGCAAATGCTTTATGACAAAATCCCCTTCCAACAAAAGACTTCAATGTCTCTAATGATGGCACACATTTTTTAAAATGATACAACTTCAATATAACAGAACAACTTAGAAACTGCTACAATTAGAAACTGCTACAACAGAGAAGTCCTTTATTGAAGCATGCAATGAGTACAGAGTACACTCATGGTGGCTACATCCCATTAATTACTTAAAACTGGGTCCAGTTGAGTAGGCTGGTGAAGGCCATTGAGTGACCTACAGAGTATCTAGTTTTCTGATCTCTCAGACACAGAGTACACCATTTATAGTCATCAGCCTCATTCCTACTGCCCCCCTCACCTACCTGCTTTGTTGTCCCAGAAAAACAAAGATGAATACTACACAGCAAATAGCCGGTCCCTGCTTAAAAATAAAGTTCTCAGAAGGAGTGAGAGACTGGTAAGAGTGTAGTGGACTAGAGCTTGATGGTCTATTCTTCGCTGCCAGCAGCTAAACCATAAGTCACGTGACTACTTGAGCGGTTCATGGAATTCTGTATGTAGCACAGTCAGGAAAGAAAGCGCTTTTCTGTTACTTTACAAGTAAGTCTAGCTGTTGCTTTCTGTCTTGAGATGCTGTAGCCATTATTCACTGGGGAGCCCAATGTGCCATTAGAAAGGCTGTTGTGAAGATCTGTGTTTTGGAGAATCTATATTTAGTTATCTGCATCTACATATGCATACGTGTTTGTGGGGGTTATTAGGTGTTAGGCTAGGCTAGACTAGGTTTTCTTTTAGTCCAACTGAAAAAAAAAAATAGGAAAGTGGGAAAATATAAGACAAAAAAGTCTTATTTATGTCTTAATGAGTGATTGTTTATACTGCATTGTCTCTGAAATCATGTATGATGCATCATATTTACTTTTAATGACTGATAATGTGATGGTTCGTCCAACTGTTTAAGTAATATAAAATGAGTAATTAGATACTTCCTACTATAAATCTTAAATACTTTTTAATGGCACTAGGCCAGTTAAAACTATAACTGCTCTCAACTTTGTAGGTTACATGAGCCATAAAGTTCATCTTTTAAGTTCTGTTTCCTGGTATAAAGACACATTAACAATTTTTTTTTTAACAAAAATCTTCTAAGTGGACAGTTGTGATTTAATGTGTAAATGTGTAAATAAAGAAACTATTCAGCTAACTTTATGGTTTTATTTTGAAAATTAGGCTGATGTGTAAGGAAACCAAGGCCCTTTACTTTCTGTTTGAAATCTTTAATTATAAGCATTATACATTTGAAAGGCATCCTAAATTAGGTATTATCTTAGCTCTACCTTTATTTACTTTTACATAATTATCCTGATGAGAGATATAATTACAGCATTATACAAAATTACTAACCCATTTAAAAAAAATGTTTCCTAAGTGATAAACACATTAGATATGGATTAAGGCAATAAATCTCCAACTAAAATAGCTAGAAGTTAATTAAAAAGTGAGAACTACAATTCCTATTTCTTGGATAGGAAAAAAGTAAGCTCACGAAAAGTGTGATTTGGGGGAAATATTTTATGAATAAAATTTTAAGATATAATCACAACTTTATGACATAAAAATAGCTATTTTAATGCCCAACTTAGAGGGGGAAAAAACCTTAGGAAATATGGCTCTTGAAACCAGTAGAAAAAGCAAAAGGCTTTCTTTGCTTGAATTTTTCACTTTGTATGATTGTGAAGCGTCATGCAGACAGGATCACAATGTGACATTTTTGTCCTTATCTTTGATATCTGCAGCATAAAATTATTACTCTTGGAGAAAGAAGGAATCTTCTATTTAGAAAACAAGGAGGCTTAGTATATAACAAATTGGAAGGAAAAATCATCTTCCTACATAGTACACTGGCTCCAAATCCTCTAACGGAGTGGTCGAAGAAGATGGCCAGGAAACAACATTTCCAAACTGAATTTTAAACAATGCTTCAAATTATCATAAAATAATTAATCATGTTTCACTCAAGTGATAATAGATATAAATGTCAATTGACTGGGAACAATGAATATGTAAGCCCATGGGATATTACTATCCAACGTTATCAAGATGTTATCAACTTGGCACCTCCCCTCTATTTCAAGGGTGCATTTTAAATGCTCAATTGGTTTGGCTTTAATTAGTCATCCTGATAGGTAGCCATACTGAATCTCTACAACATGTCTGTAAAGGTAAGAGGAAAATCTATAATATAGATGAGCTAAAAAAAACACACACATACACATTAAAATTAAAATCATTTGATAGGGTATTAGGAAATCAGACAACATGGTTTCTCATTAAACTGGTGAGTTAAAGTAAGCCAAAGATTTAGAAAGAAGTCAATATACTGGCAGGAAATGGAATGGAGAAGGAGGTAGGAAAATCTTTACCAAGAAGGAAAGACTGAGTTAGGTGTTATTTTTTTTTTTTAAACTTCAGGTTGATAGAGGGGAGTATTCTAACCATAACAACATGAAACAGTTTGGTAATTAGGGAAAATTAAAATGGTTTGGTACAGTTACTATGGCAGGGTAAAGGCTGCCCTGCATTTGGGCAATGAGAATTGATTACTAGTGCTCTTTTCCAAGAGCGGTCAACTCAGACTCATCCAGAGACCTAATTAAATATGTACTCAGGGACTTCCCTGGTGGTCCAGCAGTTAAGAATCCACCTGCCGATGCAGGGGATGAGAGTTTGATCCCTGGTCTGGGAAGAGTCCACATTCAGCGGGGAAACGAAGCATGGTTACACAACTACTGAGCCCATGTGCCCCAGAGCTAGTGCTCTGCAACAAAAGAAGCCACGTGAAGAAGCCCAAACACTGCAGCTAGAGAGTAGCTCCGGCTCACTGCAACTTGAGAAAGCCTGCACCCAGCAACGAAGACCCAGGTCAGACCAAAAAAAACACAGGTGTTGTCAGGGTGCAACACTATACCTACAGTCAACAATAATGTACTGTACGCTTAAAATTTTATTAAAAAGATAGATGTCATGTTAAATATTATGACAGTTTTTTAAAAAAGCAATGTAGTCAGATATTTAACAGAGTTCCACACATTATTAGCTTTCCATTCATCAAGTATTTACTAAACATCTGTTGTGTCTGAGATCCTGAGTTTGGTGCTGTGGATGCATTAGTGAATAAGAACATGACACAGCTTTTGTCACCAGCTTATGGCAACCCAGTCCAGTATTCTTGCCTGGAAAATCCCATGGACAGAGGAGCCTGGCAGGCTACAGTCCATGGGGTCGCAAAGAGTTGTACATGACTGAGCAACTTTTTCTTCTTCTTTCTTACAGTATGATAGAGAGACATCAAGGAAGTAGGAAATTAAAATAATATTCTAAGTACTATTTTAGTAGAGATAATTTAGAAGATATTCAGGGAATACAGAACAAAGCTACCTAAACCTGGTCTTGGAGAATTAGGAAAGACATTTTAGAAGAAGTGACATCCATTTCAAGGATTGAATGGTGAATCTTAAGACTAATCTGGCAAGAATAATTGGAGGAAAGTGGAGAATATTTTTGACATTTACAAAAAACCTGGAAGAGACAGAGTGGGTGAATGTAGGGACTCCAATTGAGAGTCTGTCTGCAACTTGGAGCTAAGACAGGAGATGAGGCTAGAGAGATGACCAGAGACCAAATTTTGAGGACATGCATTTTGATAAAAAGCACCAAACTAGACTAAAAGTATTTTCATAAATATTTACTGAATAATTAAGAAAAACTTATGGATGATCTTGTCTTCCAGGTAATTAGTCCTCAAAACTTCAACTGACTCAGTATATACATTATATTGAAATAACTGTTTCATCCAGTCAGGGTATCTTAAACACTCCCACAAACACACACCACACCCACACCCAAAGGAAATTTTATCCCAATTTCTAAAGCAAATGTGATGAAACTATTTCAGTGGGAAATAATTATTCCTTCTTGATACAAACATGTGACGAGTGTTGCCAATCATTTTACTAAAAATAGTCTGAAGAGCACAGTGATTTTGTCTTATGTGATGGCATTAAAGCATTTTCCAAGATAATTTTATATAATCTATTTACTAAAAGGCATGACCACTTTACTGTCTTTTCTTATCACATTTTTCATCCTTAGGCATAAAAGTATATTTTAAAGAGTGCTAAAAAAAAGTTAGATTAAAGCCCTAAACAAAAAGCATAATTATTTAAATACTACACATTTAAATATCTTAATATAGTTGTTTAAATTTAAAATAAACAAGTTCTACTTTTCAAATGAAGCAATTACTTTAACAAATCATAACTATGAATTATCATTTTTTAAAATTTTTGAATATTTACTGTGAAGCAATGTAATATCCACTCTTCTGATTAGAAAATAGATGCTTATGGGAAAAGTGGAAGCAATTTTATTTAAAAAAATATGCAGATGCATCGTATAATAAAAAAGTACATTTAATGATCATATAATTAGAAGGGAGGAGTAACTGGCTATGATAAGATAAATGGATCACAGATTTTACTGCCTAAGTTAAAATTTAGCACGAAATTAAGGCTGCCTAACATCAGAGTCAATGTATAAGTTAGGGTTTTTCAATTTAATCACTTTTGGAATAAACAACACATATAAATAGTTTACTAATTAATTAATACTTTGATAGTGCCCCCTTTTCTTCAGATATACATCTTTGAAGTATATTATACAATCACTGGTAGAAATTACAGAGTTTAAATAAAAATTATGGAAATTATAAACAGTTTACTCAAGTTTTTTTCAGGATACTTATTTTAAGTGATGTTACTGAACTCTTACATAGCTCACTGGTAACCATTAGTTGAAATAAAAACACTGTAGAAGATAATAAAAGTTTAAAGCAGATGAAGCTCATTTGTTAAAAATAATTTATATTGCATCCAAAAATATAAAAGTGTTTCACTTACTATATTGACCAAACAATTATCTCCGAAATAAAGTGGACGATTATTTGACATTAGGTGTTTTAGAAAAGCTTTGTTCAGAATGCTTAAGTGATTATCCTGGTGTTTCATAAAACATTTCATAAAATATTGCTTTATACTAAAACAACTTTTCCAAAGGAATAATAAACTTTAATTAAAAATAAAGAGGACAGTTAGGAGTGAGTTTATCGAATGCTTGTTCTGATGAACTAACAAAAGTACATGGGCAAAACTTTTCAGGCCATCTGAACATCTTTAGGGACAATCACAGAATCACATTTCACCAATCCAGGAGAGATTAAAATAAACTCCGTTTATAAACAGACTTCTAGATGTAGTCTTTGAAACTCCATTTAATATTCAATGGCTTTGTTTAAATATCCCCCGTTTTTTGTTTCCAATTTAGATGTTGTTTACTTACTATCTCCATGGTAAGTGGTAACAATTTGACTGTTAATGGTAAGTACCCTTATTGTTAAACCCTCCACATACATTTTGAAAATTATATCAGATTTCTCTTTTTCCAGGGTATTAACAGTGAATCTTTACATCTCCTTGTTCATCATCTCAAAATGCTGAAGTTCCTGATTCCAAAAGAAAGATATTTTTACAAAAAAGATATGCAGTAAATAAGTTTATTTTACCAGATAGCCATTTTCTCTAGATTCTACATAGTAATAGTAAAAAATGATAATTAAGCCTACATAAGGACTCTTTATCAAAAACTATAATAGCATTCCCTGTGAGTGTTCAATTTATCATTCTTTCAATCTATTTTTAATCTTTAAAATAATCTGAAAAATATTTTTATGTTAAAATGAGAGAATCAACATCTTTTAGAAGTATTTTGTAATATAAAAATTGATTGAGATGTTTCAAGAACTGATAAATGTAGGAATGAGTGAAAATACTAAGAGCAAATCTTTGATATTTGACAACTGTGGTGTATGTAAGAGAGCATTATAGAAAGCATTAAGTATTTTTAAAAATGACTTTGCCATTTTAACACATGCAAAACTAACCTAAATGGTTGAAAATGTTTAAAAGAAATTCTGATGAAAATTAGAAAAATTAGGGCAAGAGACAGGGAGACAGAGAAAGAGAGACACACTCACAGGGACAGCGATAGAAAGAAATCTCGCTTCAGCTACAGGCACAGTATAAGTCTTGTTTCACAAATAAAAGGACCCTCTGTAACATATGGAGTAGTTACCATGTCCTCCCAGGGATGGTTGGTAGTTACGTTCACCTCAGGTTCATCAAGAAGAGGTGAACTGTCAAATATAATTTCAGTCACAGGATGGTTTGGTTGAGACAGATTAGCGGCATGCAATCATGATAGATAGTTTATCCTAGCTCCAAACTGCCGCTTGGGAAATCTTGAACTCCAATGAACAGAGACTCAGTCATTATTAGTGTCAAAAAGGTACACAGAGACAAAATTTGGTTGGCAGCATGAAAGATGAATCAAGGCGAAAAAGTGACCAGTTGCATGTTCAGAATCAAAATTGAGAGGCCTACTACAGTTTGGAAATACTTTAAATACCAGAATAGTCATATATTATTTGCTTATTGATCAATATTTAAAACATGCTTCTCTAAAGTAAAATGCATGCAAAAAGACAATACAAATTACGTTTATCTTATTTCAAAATCTTTGTTCTCAAGGTGACACAGAAGAGTCCCCTATCATAAGTCAGCAAAATATTTTTTAAAATTTATATATTTTTCAATATTTTTCCTTCAGTTGGACAGTCCAAGAAAAAAAAAAACAAACTTCAAAAGAAAAAAAGTAATTTTGTGGAAATTTTTAATATTTAAAGGTTGTATAGTCTGATGACTTTCTTAGGAGGAAATCGGCATAAACTTAAAATGTGGAAGAACTTAACTAAACAAACTCCTAAATATTTTCTAAACACTGGAAAATATATATCTATACATTGCACAATACATTATTCTATTAGCAAACACAAATTTGGTATCTTTAAATCAGACCTCCCCCACCAACCAAATATCCACAAAAAGAATGTCCTCAAGTGTCACTGCCTGAAGTGATATGCTCTGACAAATCTAACAGCTCTTTCTGTGTCATTCCTAATGCACTTGTCACTCAGTATTATCCATCCTCATTAATGACAATGGGAAAGTTTATCTTGGGAACACGTTTTAAATCATCTACTCTTTACAATGGGACCATGAAATCTCTTACAAAACATGAGGCGGGAACTACTCTGACAACAAAACCTCTTCCTGGCAGCTTTATTCTTAATTCCTGTTCAAGGAGTAATCTGTTTATTATAAAATCATACAGAACAATATATTAAACAGAATTTGAAACAAGAATAGCTAGTGTGATTTTCAAGCTTACAAGTATTTTTACAACATTTTTATTAGGCTGAAAACACTTAGTTGAGTCCTTTTTGTGTGGTTTCATGCAATCTTCTTTTCTATTCCACATTATAAACACCTTTGAAAAAGAGTTTTATCTAATTTTAAAACAATTTTTACACATCAGGAACACCAATCTTTATATAATTATTAAAAATAATAATCATATGCATGAACTTTGATAAAAACAATTTTAAGTAAACTGTCCTTACATGTTTAAATTTCCCAGTTAAATGCTGAAAGATTCCAACTCAAGTATTTAATGACTTAAAAATAATCTTCCAGCTCCCAAATTACTTTTAATAATATATTTACATTTTAAGCATCAATATGATCTTATTCCCTTGCCTGAGAAATTCACAGCTTTTTAAAAAAAAAAAACCAAAATAATAAGCAAAACTTCTTGATCATATTAGTGTTTACCTACGGTTTTGATTTGACTATCAATTATATACACCAGATAGTGTGGCTAATGAACAGTTAATTTTGGAAGGGTATCCTTCACTGATAAAATTAATACTTGTGAGAAATATATATGTATGCTCTTACTATTCAGTTATCAAAAGCTTAATGCTACATTTTTATTAACTTAATGTATAGTAAACTAATCAGATTATAATAATAAAGTTGAAATATCACATTTAATGTTGATTTTATAGTTTTTAATTACCTGAGCCCATTTGTGAATTCAAAATGCTACAAGGAAAACATCAAACTTTAATAAATTGTATGAATCTGTAATTTAGACTTTGTACTTCAGAATTCAGGAACACTACTTTAATATTTCTAATTAAAGCTTATTTTTTCAAAAAAAGTTTCCTCTAAAGGATGTTGTAAAAAGTATATGAGCGCCATGCTTAAGATTCTAAGTTAAACATACAATAAATACCACTAAATGGTTAATCTGGTTTTTCAAAAAAGAAAAGAAAAATTTAAGGAAAACTAAGAAGATACACACATAAATTATAACCATTCCTTATAGTTATAAAGTTATATAACTATAGTTGTAGTTAATGAACATATTAGGTGTTCATTATGAATAGAATGATTGTATATACAAAATAACAAGCTTCAAAAGGGAGAATTAGTTTTAATGGGTGGGACATTGCTTCAGCATTTGAAAGTAGTTTCTAGCAACTGTCTGTTGGCAGAGACTGAAATGGGTTACCTCTAAGAACGTGGGTTCCACATGATTACAGAGTGGCTAGGTGGGAAAACAGGTGCATGCAATAAGAAGCTGACTTTGAAGCACATTAAACTTCTTTCTGATTTTAACCTCTTAAGAAATCTAGGTATTTTCTCAGAGACACTTGCATTAATTCTGAAAGTGCAAACTACACATCAAATGATTGTAATCAATTATTACTCAAACAGACCTTAATTTTGAGACTGCAAATCATATCCCCTAATTGACAATTCTCTCCATAAATATTCTTGAGAGTATGCAGCCTTCTCAAGTAGGGGTTCTTCTTTACAGCAAACTTTCTCTATAAATGACCAGACAGTAAATATTTTTAGACTGCAATCCTAAAGGAAATCAGTCCTGAATATTCACTGGAAGGACTGATGTTGAAGTTGAAACTTCAATATTTTGGCCACCTGATGTAAAGAACCAACTCATTTGAAAAGACCCTGCTGTTGGGCAAGATTGAAGGCGGGAGGAGAAGGGGAAGACAGAGGATGAGATGGTTGGATGGCATCACTGACTCGATGGACATGAGTTTGAGTAAGCTCCGGGAGTTGCTGATGAACAGGGAAGCCTGGCACGCTGCAGTCCGTGGGGTCACAAAAAGTTGGACATGACTGCGTGAACTGAACTGAACTGAACTATTTTTGGCCTTGTATGCCATAAGATCTTAATGGTCTAGTGTGAAAGTTGCCATAGCCAATACATAAACAAAAAGGTCTGGCTGTGTTCCAGTAATGTTTATTTTAAAAAATTATGGGGTTGGACTTGGCCCACAGACCAAAGTTTGCCACCCTCATGCTTTAAAGCATCAGGGTCACAGCTGATTTTAAACTTTTAAATTTACTTTCAGGCTTTTAAGTAAAAGTGTTTTACTTCCCTAATTTTACATGGAGCAAAGCATAAGAACCCTTCTAATAAAATGATGGGAGTGTTATAATGATTGAATGCTAAAGCAAAGAAATGGCCCGTATTTATGGCACCATGAAGCATCACATTTCCAAAATATATTTACATGTACCCTTTCTGTTTCTTGACTGAATTACACATTAAGTCACTAGGACATGTGAACGAAGTGCATTCAGTTATAAAGTACACAGTGTAAAGCTCTTCTGAATATAACTGTCCTTAAATTTCTATCTGGACCACAATGGTTTCCCAGGAGAAAATTCTTAAGCCAAACTAAAGAACTAGATTGGTCCTTGTCAGCTTCATGTGCACAAAGAGGTCAATGGGATGATTCTTCAGTAATGATAGTTACAGATTTTGTTATTAGGGAAGTGACATTAGTTGCTTTACTGCCAATGTGTATTTAAATATGAGCTGGAGAATATCCAAAATGCTGTATTCAACTTCCATTGTACATAATTATTTCATTCCTAACTCATAAGTCTTAAAAATCTTTACAATATTTTTGTGTGATAAGCCAGGAAAACATATTAGGCAATAAAATAAATAAAATAAAATAAAACATATTAGGCCAGAGAAGACCAGACATATAAACAGTTACTTAAAGGGTCAAAGGGGGTTAAAAGGTATAGGGACTTTAAACCCGGAAATTAGGATTGTTTTCTCTCAGCTCTGGAGGGCTTTTACAAATTTAGTCTGAATCCAGTAGTCCTCTTAAGGAATCAGGTTGGAAAACTTATTGATACTTATGGAATGTTTATTATCATACATTTTTTTAAGATAAAGCATTCAAAATAATTTTCAAAGGGCAATAAAATGACAGTGAAATCAGGACTCAAACAGAAGACCACATTTTATTAACTAAAAATTGTATCTTATCATTTCCTGTCTAGTATTTTTGAGGAATGCAGTTCTACTTTATTTCAGCAATAATGATCCACTATATTCTTAGCTAATTTTTTTTGGTAGCTAATATCTTTGGAAGGCTATTTTACTTAGCCTTAGGCTCAATATTAAGCATTTATGGAAACATTAGCATTATCAGACTATTATATGTAGTCTGAAATTGTGAGATTTTTACAGATCCACCTTCAATTGTTTTGAGCACTGTCAAGAGGACATTCATTTGTTCAGTCATTTATTTAATATTTTTTGAGGACCTACACAATCATGCACTGAACTATGAAAAGGGGATATTGTGATGAGTAAAACAGACATAATTTTAAAGCATTTATGCCCCTAAGTGAATTAATTTGCCCAAAGCTTCCATACTTTACAAACAATGGTTAAGCTGGTGTTTCCACTGTGCTGAAGAAGTATGACAACAAAAACAAATCAAATAGTGCAGAGTAGATACTCAACAGCCAAGTAAGAAGCAGAGAAGGATCACCTGGGTCAAAGCTATTCCTGGCTACTTACTTAACTGGCCTCACTGAACAGCTTTAGTATTTGTATAGACCAATCAGTCTTATAGATTATTAAAGGTTATTGCTATCATCTGATTATTTTAAAAAATATTTATTTATTTGGCTACATCAGGTCTTAGTTGTGGCACATGGGCTCTCTAGTTGTAGGTTTAGTTGCCCTGTGGTATATGTGGGATCTTTGTTCCCCAACCAGGCATCAAACCTACATCCCCTGTTTTGGAAGGTGAATTCTTAGCCCCTGGACCACCAGGGAAGTCCCTATTATTTGATTCTTGATTCAAACCCATTGTTAAACTATTTTTGTTTGACACAGAAGATTTATTTTGGCACTGACTATAAATTTAAATATTTTTCATTTTTGATAGTACACAGCAACTAGAAAGAAAATTAGGAGTGGGTAGTTGTGTGTCTGAATGATCGGGGAAGCCCCAAGTTGCTGTGTGTCTGAGTGGCCAAATTCAGACGGTAGAACCTAGAAAGTGCTAGTTAAATTTATTTCATTAGTGTGTGTATGTGTGTGTGTGTGTGTGTTGTGTATTTACTAATTTGACATTATTTTGAGGATAAAAAACTACGTAGAGCTCATAAATACATATATAAAACATGCAAAATACAAATATATTAAAATTATTGTAAAATAATGTTTTACATGAAGTATCTTCATCATTACTTTTATTTTTATTCTAAAGTCTTAAGTTACTGAAAGATCAGGTGACTAAATTCAATTAGCACAGATCATTATGTTTTCTGCCCAACTGTTTTTCTCCCCTAAGAGAAAGACTATAAAAGATAACTGAAATAAATCGCTATCCAGCTTGATTCCTTTTTTATACCTATCTCTGACAAGTTTTGAACTTCAACACAGAAAAAAGGGATTAAGTACAATTTAGCCATTTTGAGACATGTTAGCTTTATGGTAAAGGCCATTTGAACACAACCATTGTGCTGTGTTTTTTCTATACCTCAATAAGATCCATATATTTAATTAAAAAGTGTGTGTGTTTGTGGATGTGTGTTTGTGTGTATTGTGTATGTGTGCAATTTCCCTTAAAAACTATAGTTATATACTCTAACAATTTTCTATAATTATTTATGTCAAGAATATAGCACTAGTGCATTTGGTTTTGCTCAACATTTTAGCAGCTGTTTATAAAAACACTAATAGATTAGTATTGTGTTAGTTTTCTTCCTTGCCCACTGAATACAAGATAAGTTGACACATTTATTTACAGGCTCACCAAGGGCAATCCATTTCATGCTATAGCATTGACCCTTCACAAAGATCTTGTAAATGAGTAGCCTATTATAATACATACAAGTGACCTTTAATTGCACCAAGAGGCTTTGTGTTAAAAGCTTTTTCAGTGCTAAACCATAGCTACAGTGTAAGTTGGTAAAATATTTCTTAGGTTATTGAGCAGGAATATCAACAAAAAATTTCCTCTCTCAAAATGCGTAAACAAAAATTTTGAGGCATTTAACTAAGTCTGCGCTATAAGGATACATTTTAAATAATTTGATCATAAAGATAAGCTATTTTTCTAATTATATAAGAATTAAACATTTAGAACATTCATAAATAATTCTTATAAACTCCTAAAATCTAATCAAATACAACTGTTTTTGATAATAGCTTCTGGAGACAAAAATAGTTAAACTTGATAACAGCTTTATTTTTCACATGAGAAAATTTTAATTGTAGTTAAAAATACCCCCTCTCTTTTAATCAAATGACTATACAATTGGAACTTTTACTACATTGAAATGTGTAGTGAGGAATTATATACCTAACAAAACATATCCAAATACATTCCAACTGTTATTCATATTAAGTGGTGATATTCAAAATAAACTTTCAATAAAGTATAGGGTCAGATATTTTGACTGATTTACTCTAGAAATTTTTGAATGACTGCTATATATTTTTGACATTTTTATAAAAAGTTGAAACTAAATACTCAGTTTCATTAAACCATTCATATTGGGTATCTTATTTCTGGAAGGCTCATGCCAAAATGATTTAGTTTGATTCTCTACAACAATGGTGGGTTGGCTTGACAGCACCTGACAAAACAGCTCAGTGAACTTCACTGTACCACATACAAAGAACCTGAACAGGATGCTCTATGAAATGTCCACAGTGGTACAGAGTTATGACAGTAAGAACTTTGACAAAACTTTAATTTCTGCTTAAATAAGAGAACTACTTTACTAGTTGTGTGGCCAAAGGCATTTCCATTACACCTCAGTTTCTCTTAATTATTTACTATTGTCCCCCAAATCTTACCTTTTAAAAATTAATAATTTATATTTAATCTCATGTTTCCTTAATGAGCAACACAATTTCTTATTATTAAACTGTAGAAAACTTTTCTTCAGTAATATTAATTTATAAAAGAGGAAAATATTTTGTGACCATAAGATTTTCTGTTTAGTTTTGCCTAAAGGTGGTATTCAAAGAATTTCCAACAAATGAAACATTTGCAACAGAAAAAAAAGGTTTTAGTATGAATGCATCAAAACTTCATTAGAACCAGTTATAATAAGAGGGGAGGCAAAATTAGAATTTCTTTTTTAATTTTTGAAAAATTGAATTTGATTGACTCTTACTATAAAAGTTGTATGTACCTTAATTATCACAAGATAATTTTTGATGCTCCAAAGATAATACATTAAAATAATTTAGAAAAATATAAAATATAAAAACATAGTAACTGAGCAAATTAATATTTGTTAAAGTACCTGAATGATGTCAATTATATTTTAATTACAAAAAGAGTACCTTAATGTAGAACATAAGTGGATACAATAATAATATATTGTAATAAAATCTGGGACATTTTTTGAACCATATCAATATAGTTGACTAGAATATGGGAACCATATTTTCTTTACAGAATGCTTTCCCCACCTCATTTCACTAAGAGATAGAAATCCTACAGATGTGGATAGTCTTCTAGAAAATGGTTTTATATTGTTTGCAAATTAATTTTTCTATTAAAAACTTCTACCATACAGAAGAAATGAGTAAAAAATGAGGAAAGAACAATCTTGCTAACCTAATATGTAAACACATATACACATAACACAGAAAAATATTATATAAGAGAAATGCTAAGATAAACCAGTTTGATTTTCATAACGTATTTTATAAAAATAGAGTAGAAATGCTTTCTAGGAACGAAAGAATTTTTAACTTGAATGTTAAATGATTATACATAAATATGCATGTATATATACATACACACATACACTTGTGTTTATCCGTACATATATATATCAGTTCAGTGTCCAACTCTTTGCAACCCCATGGACTGCAGCACACCAGGTTTCCCTGTCCATCACCAATTCCTGGAGCTTGCTCATGTCCATGAGTTGGTGATGATATCCAATCATCTCATCCTCTGTCGCCTTCTCCTCCTGTCCTGCCTTCAATCTTTCCTAGCATCAGGGTATTTTCCAATGAGTCAGTTCTTTACATCAGGTGGCCAAAGGACTGAAATTTCAGCTTCAGCATCAGTCCTTCCAATGAATTTTCAGGACTGATTTCCTTAAGGATTGACTGGCTGGATTTCCTTGCAGTTCAAGGGACTCTCAAGAATCTTTTCCAACACCACAGTTCAAAAGCATCAATTCTTTGGCACTCAGCTTTCTTTATAGTCCAACTCTCACATCCATACAAGACTACTGGAAAAGCCATAGCTTTGACTAGACAGACCTTTGTCAGCAAAGTAATGTCTCTGCTTTTTAATATACTGTCTAGGTTGGTCATAGCTTTTCTTCCAATGAGCTTGCCTTTTAATTTCATGGCCGCAATTACCATCTGCGGTGATTCTGGAGTGCAAGAAAATAAAGTCTCTCACTGTTTCCATTCTTTCCCCATCTATTTGCATGAAGTGATGGTACCGGATGCCACGATTTTAGTTTTTGAACGTTGAGTTTTAAGCCAGCTTTTTCACTCTCCTCTTTCACTTTCATCAAGAGTCTCTTCACTTTCATTAAGAGGCTCATATAAATATGGGCTTCCCAGGTGGCACTAGAGGTATAGAACCCGCCACCAATGCAAGAGACATGGGTCGATTCCTGGGTTGGGAAGATCCCCTGGAGGAGGGCATGGCAACTCACTCCATTATTATTGCCTAGAGAATCCCATGAATAAGTGTTACACTGTGAATTAAAATAAGGTAATATAGAGTATAATTGAGCGAGTATTTCAGATAGTCTAGTGAGGGAAGACCTCTCTAAGAGGATGATTGAAATATCTAATCTATAATCCATTGATAAGAGAAAACCATAAAAGGAAAGGAGGAATGAATATTCTGGACATTTGCTGTACAAAGACACTGAAGAAGGACAAATGATGTTTTTGGTATAACAGTATCCTCAAAGCTACCTTAATTTAATCTAACATGAAGTTCACGGATATCATATTTATTAAACTCTGTTATATATATCTTAACATATATAACAAATAGATGGGGAAGTAGATGGGGAAACAATGGAAACAGTGAGAGACTAGCTATGACCAACTAGACAGCATATTAAAAAGCAGAGACATTACTTTGCCAACAAAGGTCCGTCTAGTCAAGGCTATGGTTTTTCCAGTAGTCATGTATGGATATGACAGCTGGACCATAAAGAAAGCTGAGAACCGAAGAACTGATGCTTTTGAACTGGTGTTGGAGAAGACTCTTGAGAGTCCCTTGGACTGCAAGGAGATCAAAGCAGTCAATCCTAAAGGAAATCAGTCCTGAATACTCATCAGAAGGACTGATGCTGAAGCTGAAGTTCCAAAACAGGCCACTTGATGCGAAGAACTGACTCATTGGAAAAGACCCTGATGCTAGGAAAGGCTGAAGGCGGGAGGAGGAGGGGACGAGGTTGAGAGGATGAGATGGTTGGACGGCATCACCGACTCGATGGACATGAGTTTGAGCAAACTCTGGGAGTTGTTGATGGACAGGGAAGCCTGGCATGTTACAGTCCACAGGGTTGCAAAGAGTCAGGCATGAATGAGTGACTGAACTGAACTGATATATATCTTACCCTTCCAAGTATCCTGGAGGATATGTTAATAAAGTATATGTTCTTACATTCTAGGAACATAAATATGCATTTAGCTGATGAAATGGGACAGTCATGATTTGTCATCATTTTCTATCTTCTTTTTCTGTCTTTCTTAGACACTATAAATAACAATTGTGGGAGGAAAGGTTTTAGGGAGTAACATGTAAACTGGATGAATTCTGCTACAGCAATTCTACAAAGGCTTTAAAAAATTTCTTGAAGTATTGCAATATAATTTTCCTGGAGCCATATCATAAAACATATACTGAAATGTTTGTATCTGCAAAAGTTAAGAAGGAGATCTTTTTCTCTTTGCACTTTGAGGGGATGCCGAATCTATATCATCTTGATCTCAAAGAGGAGATTACTGCACTGCAAGTCCCACAAAATCCTTAGCAGAGACACAGAGACTGAAGACTATTGGGCAAGATTCGAAGTATTTGATGTTTGCTTTATGCAACTATCTCACTATTCAAATATATGCTTTCCTTAAATTTCTGAAGTAAAATATCATATGAATTAATATAAAACTAGTGGAATGTGAAATATCAGACCTTAAGTTCAATTTATCAAAGGATCATTTTTACATAAAAATGATTCACAGTCAAGGTGTCATACAATATTTAAAAGTATTTCTCAAAGAAACAGGACTCATTTGATATAATTAATTGTAAGTTTAATATCTTAGGTGTTGATGACCATAAAGAAACTTTAAGATATGGAATAGCCAAACATGAGTTTAGTCTTCCTTGCCAAATGAAGCACTGATGTTCTGCCAGCCCAGCTCACAGGAAGTATGCGAAATGAACACAAAAGCAAACAGGCCTTATGCTGCCTAAGGGAAAGTCAGCAAGATGGCAGCTTCAATCATTTGGAATAATACTAAAGCCGCCTTAGGCTTTTCTCAGAATGGAAACATGTCACTATTGCTGCAATATTCCAACAAATCAGAATGCAGAGAAAAGAACACTTATGCAATCACATCCTGGAAGGGCACTTTACTCAACATATAAGTGGAAAATAATTATAAAGAAATTTCAGAAAAATTGTCAGTGAACATAAATGACTCAGGGAAAAATGTTCTTTCTTTCAAAGCACGAAATAACTTACCACTTAGAAACAATTTCCTTTTACATTCTCCTGAAAGAATTATTAATGTAAAGACAAATTTTTATGAAGCAGTAAGTGAAAAGTTTGGGATTCACGCTGCCAGCAAGAAACACTCATTCCCACCACCGCCCCCCCCCCCCATACAGTACTATTACTTTGGAAGTTTGATCAAAGGGAATAAGCTTTCACAACATTTATATAGGAAGTTAAAAAATACTTCAAATATTTTGGGAACTTACCTAATCAGTATACTTTTAGCATGTGTCTAGTCATGTAGCCATCTTTGGTCAATCATCAAAAAATCAAAGGCAAATTGACATGACTCAAGCCTAACTTTAATACCGCATGATTGTGTCGTGTAAGCTTGTTTTGTGTGAGAGCTGCTGTGGTTTTAGCAGAGAGATTAACGACCGGACCTAAGCTGGCCTCCAAACCTTGCCCTGCTGATGCCTCAAGCTCTTTGAAGTCTGACCATCATACCTGGCAAAACAACAGTGGGAACTAGGATGGTGTCAGATCTAATCAAATTGTTCGCTGCAGCATAGCTAACTATGGGCTTCACTAATTGGCCCAATTGCGGATTATACCTTTTGCTACAGATTCAGGACAATAATTTAGTTAAATGATGTTTTTTTTTTCCCCCTTATCTCTTCTAATTAAGATTCCAAAGTGGGAAGAAATAGGATTAGACAGAGTCTCAAAACTGTGTTCCTCTTAAGGTGGTATGCACTTTTGATAGGCTCACTGTGATGTGTGAAATATATAGAGCAGAATAGTAACCCAGCTTCTGGAGAATCTGTGAAACCTATGTGATATTACTGTATGTCTACATCACTTGAGAATGAAAGTGCAAATATGGAGATGGTAATAAAATGAACATTAAAATGTGGACAGTATAAAATATTTCTGTTACAGAATGTTAATTTGGGTTTACTTTTGACAGATGATTTTATCTATATGACTAGATGTCTATGTTCCACTTTGGTTTTCTTTTGCTGACTGTAGTATATTTGGGATTTGAAATACCAATTAATACTTGTGCAGGGCATCATTATCAGAAAGGTTTACCTGGACTACATGGTTCATGATACTACAACTTAATAATGCTCCTGAGCCACAAATATATGTTTGACTATTTATTTTTAAAGCTTTTTTTTGATGTGGACTATCTTTAAAGACTTTACTGAATTTGTTACAAAACTGCTTCTGTTTTATGCTTTGGTTTTCTGGGCATGAGGCACGTGGGATCTTAGCTCCCCAACTGGGGATTGAACCAGCACCCCCAGCATTGGAAGGCGAAGTCTTAACCACTAGACCACCAGGGAAGTCCTGTTTCTACTTTTTAAATTTTAGTGACATAACTGTGAATTGACATGTAACTATCCTTTCTCCCTACCTCTAGATATGGTAAGCATGCTCTCATCTTTCTACTTCTTATTTAAAAACAGGAAAAGCTGTTAAAAAAAAAGTAGGGGAGTAAGGAAACCTAGGACCAAAGATAGCATGCAACACTCTAAATTTTCCAAGGTTGTCATAGTGACTGACATGCTTGCAGTTTGCAAAAGCCTATGCTTTTCTAATATGTAAAATTTTTCCAAAAAATTCTACTTAATCATATCAAGTATACTATACTATTAATATAAGGCAAATTTATATGGATGGCAGATACTATTCTGACCTTAATACTTAAGAATAAATCTACTAAGCATGTAAAAATAACAGCTAATAAATGCCAGTTAATCAATTATTCTGTGAGAAAAAGTTCTTGGTGATTGGAGAAGTGCTGAGGTCCTGTATTCTGAATTAGGGCAAAGTATAAGAGACAATTTTGAGTAAAGCTGATTTACTTTGATTTTCTGAACTTTTAGTATTCATTTAGCATACAAAATACGATATTTATGATACTATTTTTGAACTGTTAAAAGGCTATGTAAGTATTGTTTATCCTTATATTGAAAATTTGCAGTGAATAGTTTAAGCCTTTTGCTTATTTCAGTGTACCCCTGTAACTGCACTTCCTGATGTGAACTTCAAAACACCGAATCTTAGAGCTGGAAAACAGTCCCATCACCAAAGCAGAAAACATGTTTGTAATAACCTTAATAGAGTCAAGATCTAACATAACAACACATTATTATCATTTATACTAGAAAACTTGATTACTAGAGTGTGTTAAGTTATGACCAAGCTGAACAATACAAAATAAAAACAGTACAATAATATTAAACTCAGGTAAAAATGCTAATCTTATGATGTCATCAAATTAAATGTAGTCACATTTCAAATCCTACCAAATCTCTTAGGTACTATAATTGCACCATAATTACTAATATAGACAGAAAACTGGTTAATGAGGATCCCAATGTTAGAGAAGCCTTAGAGAAAATTAGAGAAACTGAAAAACTACAAATCTAAGTAGTTATTTCAGCTTGGAAGTGAAGTTATATAACCAACTTATACATTTTATAGAACTTAACCGAAAAGGTAGTGTTTATAGGTCACCTGACTAGTGGAACGTACATAATATTTATAGCTGAATTATTTGGGCTATTCTTTAAACTCTACAATTTATCTACATTACATATATTTAAGCAAAGATTTTATACCTACTAAGCCTATGACTCTTCTTAGTTTGGGGATAGACAAATACAAAGATGAAAAACACATAGTTTCTATATATCTAGTCTATTATTATACCTTTTAAAGCCTTTTCATATAGAATATTTAATCACAATATAGAAAATATAATAAGCCAGAATAGTGTGGGGTATGCAAAAAAAGGCTTAACAAATGCTAATTACAATTGAATGGAGCTATAGTAAGGTCAAGAAATAAATAGTATATTATGGTAATCAAATATGTTGACCATATTTGCTAGAGAATTACTACGTATGATTTACAAAGATTATCAACATTCAGAGAATTGGAAAGCTTTTTCTTTTAACCTGAAGCCATGCTGAATCAACTTTAAACTTTCTCTTTTACTTATTCAGACTGCATCCCAGGATTTTAGGGTCATTACTATAGATAGGATTCTGCTGTTGTTTTGGTAGGGGAGTAATTTATACAACTTTATAATTGATGAATACTAAGTATCAGTAAAAATTTACTGTGATTAGACAAATGCTCCCACCTGAATCTGGACAAATACCAATACATGCTCCGAAAAGGAAGAAACATTCTTTTGCCTTCTTGAAATCACTCAAAAAAATTAGAGATTATTGATTAAAGTTGCTCTACCTGTTAGAGGCCCTGGGTAGCTGTTATAAAAACATATTCAGTTTTCATACGTAAAAAAGGCAATGATTTAATAAATCAAAGAAAAGGGATGCTAAAAATAGACATGAGGGGTTTTTACTTGTTTCTTTTGCCCCTAATTTCCACTTGTGCCACCTTTTGAGACCATGTTACTCACAGTAAATTCCAACATGTAACAAATCTACCTGCATAGAATCAGAACTAAGTTATTTTTGCTTTACCCGCTAAAACCACCTTTCCTTCTGAAAGTAAGACATGGATTCAATGTCTGGCGCATTAGAGCCTCAAACTTTACACATTAGTATAGTGTACATCTCCCCATTTTTTAAATATTGAGGCAGATTTAAAATATATTTATTTGTTGAACATATTAAAACACCGTCACTTGATAAAGGAATCCTTCCAGCACCCGTAAGATTTCCTACCTATTTCCATATGCATTTTATAACATACAATTTAGTGCTATATTTAAAAGTATATGATTTTATCCTGTATGTATGTACTTCTGTTAGCTTTGATTCTTTAATTGTATTTTTTCTACTTACTAAATTGAATGTTATGGCATAAACAAATTATTTAGAATATGTTTCACTTTTATTTCTATACTTAAGAAAAAACCATATTCATTAGGTTAAAATCCCAAAAGGTAAAGGATTTGATCAAGTGTACTAACTTTAAAAAGAACTACCACCTACTTGTGTTCTGTTTTCAAATACTGGTTCCAAATCATAGGGTGATCAATTATATTGGTTCTCTTAGTTTAGAATAGTGGGAAGAGAGAGTAACGGAACAGAAACCTAGATCTTTTATCAGCTCCAGTGGCAACATATAGTCACTGTGAGAATCTAAAGTTATTCAAAGGAAAGGTCCCATGTGACATTATGTAAGTCCTTTATTTCTACTCCCTCACCAATGAAATAAGACCCAGTTGTATGTGTGTGTGTATGTGAGAGAGAGAGAGGGAGGGAATAAGCATTCATATTTTTATGAATTCATATTACTGTGCTAACCATCTTCTCTGGGTGCAACATTTTTTTCACTAGGGATTCTTATTGCTTAGTTTGTCTGGTGACAGACATGATACCTTAGACCTGGTTATCAGAATACTCATCTTGGGAGAATGGTGCCACATGAAGAAAAAAATCTTACATCTTTCATTAAATATATAAATTCAACCTAAAAGAAAATGAGGAGGTATGCTTTCCTTGTGATGCTAACTACTGTTAACTTTATCCTTCTAAAAGTGTTAGCAGTATTATGGTAAATTACTCAACATTCTGTCAGGAAAACTGAAGCAGTATTGAACAATTACAGTGTTGGGTTCCATTTCAATGGTTCCTTTCGAGAACGAAGGCAAATTAGCTCAAGAATCACTATTTCTACACTCTCCTTCTTTTGGCTTTAAGTGGCTTTTGAAGGGAGTATCCCCAGATGAGAAACTTCCAACACTCCTGCAGAGATGACCTGCTTGAAGAACTGGCTGCCTGATTAACTATTAACTGCTCTCAATAGGATTAGATAATTAAGGACATTGATGACCATTAATTAGGAGGAGGGCACATTAATTTGTCACTGGATAGGGCCCTTACAATGATTTATAGGTTAGTGCTACTTGCAAATGTGAAGGGAAAGAGAAAAAGAGAGAGAACCATTAAGTTACCTTATCAAGTGGCCAGCTAAAGAGGGCAGAGGGTCAAAAAAGGGCCAGAATGGTCACTTAAGGGTGAAGTCCCAAACACCAAAGCAGTGCCAAGCCACATTGACCATCATTTGGTGATGAAGTTAAAAATATGCTAATTTATTGGTGGCAATTCTCTCTTTTTATGGTTTCAAGCAGTTAAGACAAGTGGCCTGCTTAAGAGCTTTTCATTTGAAAAGAGATTAAACAAAATGGTTTGTCAAGGCTGCTTGGCTGTTTTATGTCTTTGTTAAAAAAAAAAAAAATTGCACCGACTATACTGATAACTATCACATCACCCAAAAGCCATCTCTCTCTCTCTCTCTTCTGAGCATTTATTTCGTTAATAAATACGTCAACTTTAATTGCTTAATAGTGCTATGTTCATTTGCTCTTTAGCAAGATTAAGTTGAAATAAATCTTTTGTACTACTACTTTCTGTCACTATTGCTGGCATAAAAGTCACAAAAAATGTTTAAGTTTCTGTAGAAAATTTACTTAAAGACACTAGTGTAAATTATACTTTGTTTTATTCAGCACAGAAAGCAGAATGATGATTTCACGAATAGTAAAGAAACCTGCTTTTAGAATGTAGATAAGAATCCTCTATTCTTCGGCATACACAATTGTGGGTATCATTCACATTCCACACATAAATAAGCACAGCTCATTAACATTTAATTAAATATGCTTTTGAATGCCTTGGAAATATGCATATCATACTTACCATGTAAGTTTGGAGCTTACTTTTTAACAGATATTTAAAAGAAAATCATTTTTGCCGTACTCTTCTGATATACCATTAGAATAAAAGGCAAAAAAGAATAGTCTAAAATAAATTATTCTGTTACAGCCAAAGAACTTAAAAATGTCTAGCATGAAATATCTCCTATGAACTGCATTAAAGTAAAAAAAGAGAGAGAGAGAGAGAGAGACTTTTACCTCAAGACTGTGAACTCAAACATAAAAATTCTCTCTTACCTCAATGGTGAACAGCTTCTTTTTTAATTTAAAAGCTAAGTCTTTGACATCTGATATATCATAAATCAAGTTATTAAGTCGAGGAATCTGCCGTATATGAATAAGACCTTGTGGAAAGGAAATGAAAAGAAAAAAAATTCAAACACACTGTCACTGGATGCATAAATTAAAGAGTCTTACAGCAGAATTCTGTAAATTTACACACAAGCATCCTCCCCCTTTTAAAACTGGAGCTTACTACCAGGAGCAATGAAGCAAATGGTGTGATTATACTCAAGTAATCAGGCAGAATAAGATAAACAGAAATCCTTGTGCGAGGAAAACTAATTGCACTTTGGTAGAGAAGTACAGATGTAAAGAGGGATCTTAATACTTGTCAAAACTACAGCTGGCTTGTCTGTGATTTTCTCTTGTATTTACAGTAAGCAAATATGGCTATCACCTTGCACGCTGCCCACGGCACCACTGAGTGATCTTTATTTTATTAAATGCACCAGTAAGCAGCCAGCAAAACAAGGCTTATGGGTTACTGATAATCAGTGAAGCACTAATGAAAAGTATTTCATTTTATTCACCTTATTAATGACTTGAACAAACCACTGAAGAAAACTACATTTCAGGGCACACTCTAGGATCAAACATTAACCCCCACGCCATCCCAAGACACTCATTTCTGTGGCATGTCAGACCTTCATGGAGCTGTTATAAGCTTTGTAACAGTGCTAGGTAAACCGTGAGCTTTGGCCTCTTGTCAGTAGAAACACTTGCTAATTTTTTCTGACAAGGGCACTGGATGGTTTTTGTGCAGCTTAATGCAGTTTCTGAGTAAACTCAGGGTCATTTGCCACAGATGAAGACATGGGAGATTCTTCAGTGCATCTCTCTGCCTGACTCAGCCCATATTTAAAAATCACCGTTCCAAAGACACTGATCCCTCAACATGGGGAAGAAGGCAAAGCCAGATTTGAACAAATTAGATAAATCTTATTTATGTAACTGCTTCTCAAGTACAATATATAGTTTTGTGTGTGTGTGTATTTGGATGCTTAATAATGTACTGTTGTTAGTTTAAAAAGGTCAACCTCCATTAGAAACGGCTTCTTCAAAAATATCACTAAAATATCTGACAATTTTTTAAACTTAAAAAAATGCAAAAGGTGTTATTAAGAAGATAGCTTTTACATACACATTAAAAATATCCCACATGGAGTTTTTTAGTAAAATGTATTAGAAATAATCACACCATACATTGGCACATTTCGATTTTAACCTTGTAAGTGTTTGTTTAGCTGACTACTAAATTAGGAGGCTTTACAGAGTCAATCAGTGATTCTCAGGTCCTTCTTATTAATAGAAACTTTACTGATCATCAGAACTACCCACTAATTTGTGGGAAAAAAAATAATCAGTCCAGAGAGTACAGTACAAAAAAATTAAAGCTTTTCAATCCTTGAAATGTTTCAATCAAAATAATATTTTTTGAATGTAAAATATCATTTTATATTATACTAAACTTATAAACTCTTAGTACTTATAAATGATATTCAGTTATAACTTATAAAGGTAATGTTTAACTTGAGTTGTTTTAAAAGAAAATGTAAATAATAAAGTATTTTACCCAGTTATAAGACACTTAAGTCCTGGAGCTATAAAGTGCAGCATGGTGACTATACAATACCATATCGTATATTTAAAAGTTGCCAAAAGAGTTAATCTTAAAATTCTCACTAATAGAGAAAAAAAGGTGTAACTAGTGTGGTAATGGACGTTAACTAAAATTATTGTGGTAATTTCTCAGTATATACATAACACTATGCTCTATATCTAAAACTAATACAATATTATACATCAATTACAGCTTAATATAAATTTTAGAAAAAGAAAGGGAAATAGTTAAATCTGAATAGTTCTCTTTCTATCAAAGTAAACAGTAACATAGTAAATGAATGATACAGAGGGTTAATCTGGGCTGATACCACACACGCTCTTATGCAATGATTATGAGGTAAATTATTTTACATACTTTGGGTTCATAGTTTATGTTTTCTAGCCTTTTAAAAAATACTTGACTATTAGTACTTGCTATTTCATTATTTTTTAAAAAGTTTTATGTCAACTCTTCAAAGCACTGGTGGTTATAAGTATCTTAGAATTTTTTATTTGATAGACTCTAGAAATTGCCACAGTCCTACGATCACAATCTTACACGATCTTGTAGCAGGCTTCAAGTAAGGTATTCAGTCTTTAGACTAAGATGTCCATGGAAGTTAGCAGTTCCACAATAATAATAGAAATAATTAGTATTTACTCAGAAAAAGGAAACAGGTAAAAATCTGTTATTTACCACACTCTATATTCAGTTTAGAGCTAAGATAAGAATAATTACTAAACTTATCCTATTTAAACAGTTCTATATAGAAACTTTTATTTAAAAAAAAAAACCCCAAATTAACCAAATGGCTAAAACACTATTAATATCTTCAAAAAATTAAAGTAAAAAGCCTGGTTAATTGACCAGTGTTTATGCTAGGGTAGTAATACTTTAAAATTTGCTCATAACTCCAGCAACAAAATGAACAAAGTCCAAATATAATAAAAGATGTTCACTTTCTGAAAATGTGACTGACTGGGACTTTTTAACTATAATACTGTATGAATTTTATATATCATACAGTTAAGCTTTGTAAAGTATAAACCACTATACACAGCTGTTATTATAATTAATATAATATTTATTTCTAATATGGTTAATAAGTATGACTATTTTCACAGCAACTTTAGGTACAAAATGTACCTCTGACTGAGCCATGCCTTAGTATCTGGGTTTGACACTTTTCAAATAGTTACCATGGTTCATAGAGTTAATTTAGCTTGGTGACAAACTGCCATAAAAAACTGGCCAGGAAGGAAAAACATTTAACAACAGATTTACTATAAAATAAAATTCATGTTACATGACAGTAGATATTTGTCCAGATTCTTCCAGGCAATAAGAACAGGCCCCTTTGACTCTTAAAGGTGTTGCTTACCATGATAATCCTTATATAATGGGTTGGTTTCTTTCTCAGAACCAATAAATGATTCCAGACCAACTACTGTATCTGACAAGTTTGTAACACGAGCAATAACTGCTTTATTCTGTAAAACAAAGAAACAAAACACTCATGTTATATTTAAAATATAGCACCTAGGCAATGTCCTTATGCCATCTCAATGACAAATTGTAGAGAACACATACTATCAACACTGAGAAATAAGTTAAAAGTTAAAGCTACCAAGGGCAGCAAACTGGATGAAAAATAAGCGCTTAATTGAAAATTTCAACCCATGAAGGTATGCTATTCTAATTTGAAGAGTGAGGGGGTGTACCTTAGTTTTTGTAGAAAACGTTAAGTACTTTTTCTCTTGTCTTAAGAGGCAAAGCTACCTTTATTTTCACATACTACTATTTTTCAAATTTCCTATTGTCCATTGAGAAATCTGTTAAACACTAGGATTCAGAAACAGTGTACAGTAAGTAGAATATGGAAGACAAGGTCCCACTATCATCTGTCAGCTGGGACCAGGTCCCAGCCCTATAACAGCTGAGGCCCTCTGTTATTATATTAGAAACATGGAAGGGTCTGCAGCCTGACTAGCTCTGGAGTCTTCCATTATTTCTTTCCAGATGCTGCTATTTGGCTCTGGGGTAACAATAAAGGCAAAGAAAAGGTGTTAGATGACCAGCACTAGACTAGTAGCCTCCCTATTTCTTCCCAACACAATAAGACCTGAACCAAAAGAACTGCTCAACAATACATTATAAAATATAGTGTACATATTGTACATTATGTACACAGTGTATATAATGTAATATAAAAATACATCACATTTTAAATATCAATATGTCTAAAATACCCAGAATTTCAAGGCTATAACAAATATAACAATTAAAAATATAACCATTTAATACTCTTCAGGTTTGCTTGAATTATTTGATTTAATATAATTCAGTCTGCCTTATAACCCTTGATAGGGTGATAGGTTAGTAAACTATTTTAAAGGTTAGAAAAAACATTTTTAGAAAAATGTTTGATCTGGAGATCTAGATAAGTTGAAAAAAATTGTTGCTTATAAAATTTTGATAACTTTGAAACTCCTATTTTATACACTGGTAATGTCTACCATTTTGAAACTAATCTTTTGAAGAAGGATGGGAAATGTAAAACAGTTGAGACAACTTACAGTCTGATACTATATCCCTGTAGAAGAAAAGTCCAAATATAATCATACGTTCACTTTCTAAAATGTGACTGACGATTGAGCTTATGGGTATTCCCCTGTTTCTTAAGTCCTCTTAAGAAAGACTACATAAGAATAAAAAATAAAAGAGGGCTGGTCAATGTTACCTGGTTTGAAATACATAGTAATCTGTCACTAAATATTATGCTAAAGTGACTAGTTAACTCACATCTAGGGCAGTACTTTGAAACTCCTCTGTAGGTAGAAATGTATATTATAAAAGGAATATTACAGCCTTTGAATTAGAACTCTTAAAAGGAAGCAGCAAAAATAATTATCCTTAATTGTCTTTAATACTTTCAATCACAGGGGCACCAAGTATAGAAAAACAAACATCATTTGGAAATGCCTATTTTTTTCCAAGGCAATTTTTCATTCAATGGTGAGAAAATAATCCAGATTGATCCCTTACTTTCAGTTCCATGCCACAGGGGATGGTCCTACTCCAGGAGTAACAGGGGTTTCAGAGGCCATAAACACGTTCCTCTCAATATTTCTTTAGCCAAAGACCATTATATCAAACTCATCCAGGTTGGGTTTCAGCCAGTTATTCTTCACCCAAACAAAAATGTCTGCCAGACATTCCAACAGCTGGGAGACAGTTCACAATGAGTCAACTTGAAAATGATTCATTGTGCTGAGTACTGAACAATGTTGGGGTGGGGGTGGGGTAAGGCTGAGTAGGTTGTAGAGGGTGAGAACAAGTGGGAGAAGAATAACCATGTGGTTCTCCCATTAAGAAGGATCTTAGATAACAACCAGCAGACTCTTATCATTTCATTTTTAGGATAAACTCAACTGGGAAGAGTACTCCTGTCATGGACCCTCAGATGAACAAGCACTTATAAAGGCTACTGACAATATTTAATCAAAAAGGTCAGATTTCCTTTTATCTATACTAGAAGACTAAGCCTTTGTATCTAAATAGCTGAAGCTAAAATGATAAAAGTCAATTTCTGTTGGAATTCAACTATTAGGATTTCAGTGATATAAACTGGGGCTTTCTTAATAATAGAAATTGTAAGGTTTAAGGATGGATTTAGCCTTCCATTCTAGTAGGATATAAGCAAGGTCCTGCATATTTAAATGGTCAACTTGACATTTGTTATTTCAAAGAGGATTTCTTTCCTTACTTTAACCTTAAAATTTACTAAATAAACTACTTCTATTGTAATATCTGTCTACATTGTAAGTCTTTTTAAGAAAATTTGTGGGGGATTAAAACAATCAATTGTCTACTTTGCAGAGGAAAACTAATGAATTAATATAAAATATAAAGATAGCCTAAATTTTAAAATCTCAGAAACTCATTCATATATTTCATTTATTATGCTTCTAAGTTCCATAGATTTACATCAGTTATAAACTACAAATTAAATTCTATCTTAAAAGCTTCTATGAAGTATCAGAACAAGAATAAACTTTCTAATATTACCATAAAATAAGTTACATTTAACAGTGACTTTACTGCTTTCTGCACAGCAATTTTGGAAAACAGTTTATGTAATATGGCAAACAAGATTAATTGTGAAAGTTCTATAGAATTTGAAAAATGCCCATAAAATAAAAAGCACAAGAGATTACATGAAAATAACCTCTAAGTTTCTGAATGAGATAAAACTTTATCTTAATTATAAACTCATTTCAGTCTTCCAGTTATTTGGAAGAGCATAAAAGATATTTGAGCATGTAAATGTACTTACTTTTCAAAAGTTCAAATAATGTTGAAGTTACTTCTTTACCTCCAAGGTTCACAGGGAGTGTGGTATATTGATGTAATCATATCTTAAAACTACTCTTGTCAGAAGATCTTTCAAATCATAACATGAATACTAAATGGTCTTTTAGATAAAAGGTAGGTAAATTTATTTAAAAGAATCTAAAATCGACTGCTTTTAAAAACCCTTAAAAGCATAATAATAACAATTCACTCTAGGAAGAACACACTATGGATAATAAATTGCCTTATTATAACCCGAAACATTCAGACAGCTTTAACATAATGATTTTAGCAGAGATCTTGAAACTAGAACTTCTATATTCTCATATTAAAAGATTCTAAGTGTTTTTATGTTACTAGCTAAGATGTGAAACCTTTTTGGTACAGTATACATATATATTTAGAAATGGAGAAGTAAAGGTATTTGTGCATCCCTTACTTAGACATAAATTGTGAATAATTTTTGTATTAATTTTGAAGTTAACACAATATAGTTGCCAGTAAGGAACATCTGAAGAAGGATATTCGGAACTCAGAAGTATGAGTAAATTAACTGCTACACTGCATGCATGGCATAAGGACATCACCCACATATATACAATGATCTGCCACCCCTCCTACTTGCCCATCTGGATGAGAAAATCTAGGATGACTCAAAAATCTTTCTTACACTAGACAAATCTCCCCTTCAGTCCTGGGTGAAAGTTGTCAGCTCTGGATAGTAGCCAAGACATGACTAGGAGGGAAGCCAGAAGAGGAGAGAGCCAGGGTCCAGGAGTTTTAAGAGTTTGCTGGCAATCTCAAATAGCATTGTGTTAAGTTACAAAAAAGGTTCTTAAAAACTTTCTGTTGCAATGTAATTTCTTAATTACTGAAATCTAAATTATGTCAAGTGATGTTGCAGATAAAAAAGGCACACTAGAATGCCCAGTTGACTACCTTCTTACTCCAATTTTAACTTCACAGAAAAACTTTACAGAGTTTTTGTTTTGATTGTTTCTTGTTTGGTTTTATAGAATGTTTCCTATTTGCTTGTATAGAATGGGAACCTCTTTTTACTAGGAATCGCCAAATCCATTAAATGGATTTTAAATAAAGGAAGGTTAGTTTAACGCCCTTTTCCAATTCAAAGCTCATAAAGTCAAAATCATGAACTTTGTTTTGTTAAGAAATAAAAATTCAACTACTGCCATCAAAAGCTCCCTTCATTTTCTAATAAAAATAGTTGAGATACTTATTCAGAGTAACCAAGTAACAGTCAGACTATATCAAACCCTAAGTATTTCCCTCCTTACTGGGACCTAATTACCTCAGCAACATAAAAGAGATAGTTTGCACCAATACAAAATATACTTCCAGGAAAGATTTTAACAAGAAAGTTAAAAAGTAATTAACTAATCACTTAATTATCAAGAAGCCTGAAAGGAATAAATCAACTGACATAAAGCATTTATGCAATGCCTCAAATTAGAATAAGTTCTTGGGTTACTCAAATGAGAAAAAGAGAAAACATGCTATATGAAGGACAGAGCTCCATTCAAGTATGGCACACATCAGATTTGGGACAACAACAGCACAAAAGCACTATCAAGTTAATACTGAAGTTAAAATAGAAATATGTATGCTACTTGATGTTTGACCCTACCATGTGACATGATGTGTGTGTCTATTGTGGGGAGGGAATCACCACAAGAAAAGCAAGTGTTTTACTTAACAGCTCAAGTTATAATAACATATCCTGAAAAACGATATAGAAACACAAACATACTACAACTCATAACATTTTCGTGGTCATGTAATTAAAAAAAAAAAAGCTTGAATGAAAGGATAAACCTAGGGATATTTAATGAGGTATTTGTTTTCCCATGTTTATTAAGTTCTCCATTCAACTGAAATCAAACTTATGAAATAATAAAATTAAAACAGTTATACAGTTTGTAGCTTTTTACATGCCTTCCCTCACCTTCCCCAGACTTGCCACTTACTTCTATGGATTAGATTATTATTTGATAAAAAAAAAATTGACAGTGGGGAAATAGTCATATTCATAATTATTTTGGGTTTAAGAAAGAATATAATTTTATTAAAAAGTATGCTAATACATAATATTAATCTCTTAGTGAGGGTATTAAATTAAGCTTTTACAGATTTAATACTGAACTTTATCAAAGTCACACAGTTAATTTTAAAATATGGAGGGGCTTTTGTAAATTAAAACATTCTAACTGCAACATTTTCTTGGTAGTACTGTATACCAATATTCATGTAGGGAAATCATAAAACAAACATATTTTGGCTCCTTTTTCTAATGCTTAAAACATATCCACAAAGTAGCTAACCTCAAGGGCAAAAGAAACTGCTCGAGTATGATGCCAAATTTTACTAAGATTAAGCAATGGAGCCATATTTTAGATATTTTCTATGTGATCAAATACTAATATTCTAAATTTTGGTGTGAAATTGCTGGCTTAAAACTGAAGCATTTTTAACATAACACATGATAATAATATCAGAAATATTATTTCCACATACATTGGTCTCAAATAAATACTACATGCTTTTAAAGAACATTTGTTTACATTAGTATGCTATTATGAAACATTAAAAAAAGTATGCATTCTGAAAACCCTTATAAATGGACTGAACAAAATACTGTAATGAATAGGCTGAACAGTTAATGGCACAATATTCAAAATTAATTTTCGTTTTAATAAACTATATATCATCTAGTTCCATATTACAGAAATTATTCACATGGAAATTTGCTTGTATTGTTAAATCTTTTATGAGTAACTTCCTAAGTCAGAAGTTTTTTGCTCACTACTTTACACATGAAACCCTTAAAATGCAATTTGCGGATGTCCAAAGGCTCACACCCTGCCTGGAAAAACAATTGCTGATATCCAAATATCAAACAGAGCCTCCAGCTGATGTGTGGGATGCAGTAGTAGGTTAAAGATACTAAAGTTTAAAATCAGCTTAGAATAATCCCATATTGAGTATAAAATTATAGCCTGTCATCAGGAACAGACTGACAGAGCCAGGTCCAGATGGGAGACTGGCTGGGAAAAAAGCTGAGGCAGGTGGGAAAGTGATGGGAACCTGACGGAAGACAGGACTACTCCCTCTGCTGGCAAGCGTCTCACCTGCTTGAATTTGTAACTAATAACTAGCTTTCCTTTAATTATTTAAGATGAAACCAATAAATTATGTAAGGTGTGTCTTTTTTTTAGTTGGCCGTTTTGTATTTGTACATTTTCAAACTCATGGTATCCTATTTTTTTTCACCAGATTAATTTCTCAGAGATGTTAAGAATCCAATGTTTCACTAGGAGGTCCAATTATTTACCCTATAATTTAATTGCAATATAAGCATAAACAAATACAGCACTACTTTTATAGTCCATCTTTAAAAATTAAAAATGCACTTGATTTATGTTTATTGACATAGAAACCTTCTGGAAGGAAAAAAAATTTCTTGGGCTACAGACTTCACAATCTCTTTCTCAGGCACTGCATAATGCCCTGTAATGAAATAATATAGAAATGAACCATATAAATCAACTATACAGGGAACAAGGAAAACAGCATGTCACAGCAAAACAGCATAGATGTACAGCGCCAAACCTATCTGATAATCTAATGATCTGAGTTTACAGATATTATGTACTAATATGTTAAGAAATTAAGAACTAATGTTTACACAAAAATTTTGTTAAATTTTACAGAAAAATTATTCAATGTTTGATTTTCAATGTAAGTTAATAGCTGCAGCAAAAACATTTAGTAAAAATCTGTTCTAAGATTTTGGCCTACAACCAGAAGCTCCCAGAACAGGAGGGATCAGCTTTTTCACCCACTGTTCTCATCTGAATCCTGGCTTAAAAGCTATTCCAGCTCCCAGCTTTCCAGAAGGCTCCATCCCAGGAATCCCTGCCTGCCATTTGGTTTGCTGATTTTAATCTCTCAGGACTTTCTTACAGTGGCTCTACTATGCTGAACTGGCACTTGCTTCTAGAAGTGAGTTATTATTAAACCTGTAGGTCAATTGTGGCACTAACAACTCTTTGGAAGCTTTCAGCCACAGTGTACAATTTGCTAGTCTAATTAAATATTAATTCTAAGTGTTACATTTTGTGGCTAAGAGCTTTTATTTTCCATCATCAACCTGGAAGAGAGAGGTTACAAGGCTAATTTAATCTCTTCCCCTGTCCTCCCCAACATTAAAGATTAACTACATAGGGTGTGAAAACATTGTTAAAGAAGCAGGAAATCTTTATATAGTAATAATAATGCAATTAACAGCAAAGGGCTAAAATATAATGTTTAGGATATAATATATGACCTGGTACTTAAACAGCTTTAAATTATAATTTGTTACAAGCATGTTTTGTCTCAATATTAAGAAATAAGTATCACCCTTCTTTTGAAGACAGTAATCTTTCTTTAAGGGAAGGTATGCATGCAAGTATATAAGTAGGAATATTTCAAGACTTGCATTTTCTCACAGGTATTTTTCAGAAAGCTTGTAACACTAAAGATAAAAAGCTTAGTAATTCTATTTGTAAAATAAATACAAAATTAAATAAAGTTGTACTTCTTTCCTGTATACAAAAAAAAGTGATGTAGTAGAGTCGAGACTATAATAAAAATAATGTTAGGGATCCTTCCCTTTTTTCCCTTCTACCATGTTCAAGGAGACAAAATGCAGAGTCCCGTTCCGATTCTGCGCCCAGAACAGTTGTGTCCACGCCTGGACACTGGGCATTATAAAGACTATGCAGTCCAGCAGCCAAAGATTCCATATGCCTGAACAGATGACTCAATCTCCATACTGTGATGAGATATTTCACTATTTCTATCATTGATATCTTTGAAAATTTTGACTCTAAATAGTACTTTAATGACCATCACCACTATAAGGTACTGTGGTATGAATTGTTATATGAACCAAAACTTCATAAGTAATTTCAGGCAAAGCAAATAAGTCTTTAAAACCAAAATTATTTTTCATTATATGCCTTATTGAATATGCTTTGGTTAATTATAATAAGAGGCTTCTAAATGACTGTTTTTTTTCTTTTGAAGATACATATGAATCTTACTGAGAATTTTAAGTATGCTGTCCTTATTTAATATGCATATTAAGAACAAATGGCAGATATACTGTTCCTAATCCTCTATATAGACAGAAACTAATAAGCAATTTGGAGTTTATCTATGTAAAAACTTTCAAACATTCTTGATCAAGAAAGTAAATTAGATGTATATGTATAATGCATACAAGCTAAGATTTGATTTAAAAATTAATCAGATACTACATTGTGCAATATAAAATATGAGCTATAAAAATCTGTAAACCCAAGTGTATAGGAGTACTTGAAACACAGTTCTGTTATTTGTTATTGTACAAAAAATAACAGACTCTGCTTACAACCCAACCAAACTTGTATGAAGCTACTAAATTTTCAAAGACTGGACACATATGGTGTAAAATTAAAATGAATTTAACATGATTCATTTCATTTAAAAAAATTATTTCTATTTAAACTTTTAAAATATTAATTTCTTACAAACTGTATCAGACCAGGTGAGAAGATCTAGAAAAATAAAGGCAGATTCTTAGTTGAGAGTATGAAAATCTGTTACCCAGAAAATCTGACTTTATCCTTTAGTAATTGATAGTCATGATCAAGAGATTAAATCTGTAATTTTCATCCTTAAATATTCTTAATAAACTGCATCTAAAAAGACCATTTCAAATAATAATTCTCCTTAATAAAGTACATTTAAAAAGGCCACTAAAGATAGATTAAATTATATGGCAGAAGGTGTTGTTATGCCTTTCTATAATGATGCTCATAGCAACAATTACATAAAAATATTTTCCAAAGTTTTATATTTTTAAACTCACAAGAGTCTGTTATTCCCTCACCATACAATTATTCTTAGTTTGTTTTAAGAATAAAAGATTTCACACTGAGAGAAATTCACAAGGTCACTGGGGTCCACATTTCATAATCCCATATTAACAATTAGTTCGAAAGTTGTCCATTGCTTGATTTAGAGTTTAGTTGCTAAAATACTCAGCATGAACACAAAAGTTTATGGATGTGAAAATGTCTGTTCTGAATTTCTCTACACTGCAACATATTGTATGATTCACTTCAGTGGGTTCAAAGTTTTAATATTGATATTAAAGAAGATAGATTTGAAAATATATCAATTAAAATAACATACTAAATAAAACTCCACTCAACTTTCAAGAGATATATAACAAGGGCCTTTTCTTCCTGATTTTCTTCAGAAAAAGAATTTTCCTTGGTTTAAGCAAAATAGTGTCAGTGATAGTTTTCTGCAGTGACTGAGCTGGGGGTGGGGTAAGGGGAGGGCAATCCACAGATCAAATTGTTGGAAAATAGTGGCTATATGATAGAAACTGAATAGTCTATTACTGACCAAGTGCCAATAAAAATAATGACCAATGACCAATAAAAATATATTACAGGCCAGCTTCAAACCTGAAATCTGCTCTGAATAAATGAAAGTTTAAGTAGTTTATCAACTAATGTTCAATAGCAAATACATTAAATACTTGCAATACTAAGAATTATGATAGAATGAGAAAATCTTATTTCATATTTTATCATCAGTAATGTCAAGGAAGTTTTCATTCCTGCATTATTATAGTTAAGGAAAAATTTATTGGGTTGTTTACATTTAAAAATTCCTTGGAAGTGTAGATTGTGACAGCTTGAATAGATTAGCAGTGATGAAAAGTAAATTTTCTTTTTGAAAGGAAAGCTGTGAGAAAGGTATAGAAAAATAACCTTTCCTATTTTAATTACAACTGTAAAGTGCTTTGATATTTATTTCCTGACAGTTTCAGGTAAAAGTAATTTCAATCAATAAAAAATACAACTCAAGAACAACCTGTCACAGATTGTGAAAATAAAATGCATAAGCTAGGGGAAATTTATTTTCTTTTCACATCATCAGTATAGTCAAAATAAGGCATGAACCTAAGTATCTATCTCCAAAAAAAAATAAATGTTATTGGTCACCATTTTTCTTAAGCAGAACTTTCACTGGGAAATAAAAATAATATTAAGGCACAAAATATTTGTATAATTTGGAAATGGATAACAAATTTCGCTACTAGTAAGCCAGTTCTCATTTATAATAAGACCAGAAAACATTACAGTTTCATATCTTGCCAGATATGGAAATCAAACAGTATTCTACGGTAACAGCTTCAAAATTATAATTGTGTTTAAAAAAAAAACTCATTAAAAAATTTCGAAAGGTGTACAAACATTTGTGTTTCTAACAGTAAATGGAAAAAAAAACCAGCAGAATGTTCAATGTAGCTGAAATGTAACAACCTTTAATGTGGAAATTTATACTTAAGCTTTTCAAAGATGAAATAATATTCTCTTACTTAAGATAATAGGAAGGAAGAGTTTCAAGGTAGGGTTTTAATTACTTCTCTTAGATGTAACCTCTCCTCTTTCTTTTTCAATCCACGACAACCTTCACTCGACAGCAGAGTTTTGAACAGTTGAGTTGTGAGAATGTGAGCAGCTGCTGTTATTATAACTAAAGGTCTGTCTACTGCTTGAGTCTGAGAGACCACATGTTCGGCTGTCCTCTCATCTTGCCATCCTCACCAATTAACTATTAACATGGAGGGCTGTACACATGCTCTTGGGGGCTCTTTAACAGGCTTCTTGGCGAGTGGAACAACTACACAGCAGGGATCTGGGAACCGAGTGATGCTGGAATATCGGGGAGCCGTCCGTGGCTTTGCTTCTCTAACGACACTTTACTCCACAGTTCAGCGTGTAACAAAGTCTGTATTTAACTTGGCCATTTTCACATACATTTTTAACAAAGTGTCTTTGGGTACATAATAAAATGATATTCTAGTAAGACACAACATGAGTAATAACACTACTTCATAGGGAAAACTGTTTAGGACTATACATGTATATATATTTTAAGTCAATCATACTATATTTGATGAATAATTTTAGTGTTTTCAGCTAACAGATATTTAGAATTCATTTTTATGCATTTGTTTTAATGTATGCTTGCTATTTCCTGTGCGGTGATGAAAATAATCTTTAACCCAAAGGAAATAGGTCAAAGTCGTGAGGCTGAACACAAAATAGTTCAAATACAATTCTTTTTCACTCTACTTGCAAAAGTCTTATTATAACAAGTTAAAATCAGTTTTGAATCTATGTCATTATTTTCCCTGTTTTAACTTTTTCCCCTCTTTGTAATTTCCTTAACTATGTGTTCCTTCTCTACAATGAAATTAAACATGGGAAGCATGCCAAAAGTACAATAAAGGGTAACTAATCATTACTGTACAAGTCTGACAGAATGCTAATAACTAAAGTAAGAATACTGATTGGCTGTTTTTCCAGTCTATGAGGAATAGATATTTTATATATTTTTAATCTAGTGTTACTTAACATAACATATTCAAATAAAGGTATCACAATTCTGTTTCCTATAGGTGTTTAATTATATGACAGTATTTCCAAGGATATCAAACTACATTTCTATTTCTTGCAAAAATCCATTTTACTATCAAATATCAAGCTCAAGCATCCAAAATACATACATATATGAATCATCTGCTCCATCCATCCTATCTTTCACATTGAAAAAAATTTCAGGAGGATGGGACCTTGCTTGTTTTATTCACTACTATATCCCCATGGATGCCTAGAATAGTACCTGCAACAAATATTTGTTGATTGAATAAGCTAAATTATTCAATCACCATTTAAAGTTTGACTTAGAGTCTTCAGGGGTGACACTGGTCATAATTGAGAGGAAGCTACTGTATGATGTTAAAAAGAGTCATGTTACAACAAGGGGATGTTACTAAGACTTCAGTGGCCATCAGACGTCAGCCATGCTTCCTAACCTATCTCGCCTGTGAGAAGATCTTGTCTGTGTTATTCATGAAAAGAGGCAGAAAGCTGAAGATGTCTGTTGCTTTGATGCACTTACATACCTTAGTTTTCGTACCCCTGATCTCTGTTCAAATTCTCAGTTTTGGAGGTCTGTTTAAGTAATAACAGTGAAGGTGACAACTGTTAACATGTAATGAGCGCCTTCCATGTGCCAGCACCGGGTCAGTCCATGTTATTGCTAATGTTCTGAATTTTTACGAAAGAAAAAGCTGAGGCTGAGAAAGTTAGACTTGACTAAACCATATAACTAATTGGGTCTATCTCCCTCCAAGGCCCAGGTTCTTTCTATCACTGAATGCTACTTTGTGCACAGTTTGCTTCTTAATTTTGGCCCTATTTAGTACTTCATTGAACAAGCAGAATAGCATGGTAGTTGAGTATGGTAATTGAAGGGGGAACTGCTTAGATCTAAATCTTGCCATTCCACTAGTTGTATGATCTTGGGCAAGTCACTATAATTTTCGGTCCCTTGTTTCTTATTTGTAAAATGGAAATAATGACAGCACCAACAATATAGGACTAAATGATAATGATAGTAGTATAAGGATTAAATGAGTTAACATTTGAAAAGATCTCAGGACTGCAACCGGCCTGTAGAAATCACTGTGTAAGTTTTTAAAAAACAAACTCACAGTTTCCTGATTCTGTATATGCATATGTCTTTGATTAGCTTTGTAAGCACTTTTTATTCTCTTGGCCTAAACATTGTGATTTTCCTTGTCAGTCTTTAAGAGTTACAGTTTTATCCACTGTTTATTACGTATCATGGCTGGTTTTAGCAAACTGTTAAGTTTTACATTTTCTCCTATGTATTTCGATAAAAAAACAAAAACAAAACATGGTCAGGTGTCGTGCTCAAAGAACAAGGAATACTTTTTTTAAATAACTCCAGTGATATTAGGACTACAAGACTACTATATGATATCTAGGCAAAACTGTTCAGGGAATAGACTGGTGTATTTATCACCAAAGTCTGACCATATCTTTTCCTATTTCTACTTCAAAATAGTCTCTTAACTGGTATTTAAAAATGTATAATTTAAACTACATCTTTTTCAGTAATACAAGAATTTAAACACATCTATAAAATACCAAAATTCAAACACTGGTTAATGTTCAGACATCCAGTTCACCTTATCATCTCAACCATTGTTTAATCAGTGGTGAATACTGGATGATCTAAGGTCTTCTTATAATATTACTCCTCTTCCCTTAGACAGAGGCTAGAGAAATCACTGTCACAAATATTCACAATAGGTTTGGAATCTCTTCTCGAAATACCAAGGATGATCACTACCAAAAATGGCTTTAAAATTTTTTTTTCTTTCTCTTCTTTATTGCATAGGCACCTTTGGAATAAATTTTAAAATCACATATATTCATATATTTATCTCATAATTGTTTTGGTTCTTAAATTTAAGTCTTTGATTCATTCTGAATTATTTTTTGTGTATGATGTGATGTAAGGATCCAAGTTCATTCTTTTGCCTGTAGCTAGCAAGTGGTCCAATGCCATTTGTTGAAAGGCTGTTCTCTTTCTATTGAATGGTCTTGGTGCCATTGTTGAAAACTGGTTGAGCATAGACGCCTGGGTCTATTTCTAAACTCTCAATTCTATTCTGTTGGTTTATATGTTTATTCTTATTCAAGTACTAGACTCTTTATAGACCTCCAAATTTCAACTGTATCTGTTATATTTCTGTTAATTTAACTAAATGTAAAGTTCTCATGGACCCATGGAGTGTCACCAAGTATATAGTCCTTGTTTCTTTGACTTGCTTGAATATGTCATTTAAGTTCAGATCTCAGTTGTAAAACAGGGAAAATGCTTAACATATCCAAGGACAGGAGCCTAGCTCAGGTAAACCCTTATTTTCTTATAATATGATTCTAGAATCTGATTTTCTGGGTTCAAATTATGGTTTTTCAACTATTTAACTTTGATCTAATTTCTTAGTTTCTCTGTATTTCAGTTTCCTTATAAGTAAAATGAAGACAACAATAGCATTTACTTAAAAATTCTATAAGAATTGTTAGGTCCTGACCAAAAGGGCTTGCTGGTAACTCTCATTGTTATAATTGCTATGTGTTAGAGAAGTAAAACAAACCTCAAAACTTCTCTGCTATAATTTACTCCAAATCAAAATGTTTTAGTATGTTCATTAGAAAAGATTTAGTGATTTCAGTGATTTTGACTTTCACATTCCCTTCATTGTAGCAGATATTTCAGTTATTTCTAGTATCATGTTACAGTTTATATGTATATACACACACATTATAGTGTATATGTGTATACTGTACACACACATACACACACACACACACACACACACACACACACACACACACTCTCACTGTGGAAATACTTCCAAACTTGCCATGTGAACACTCTTACGAAAAGAATTTTTTTGAATCGATGAAGAAATCTTACAAAGACCCTTCTTTCCCTGCGGAGATTGGCTTCTCTTTCTGAGAGTGTGGCTTCAGAATAATTTTATATATATATATGTATAATTATATGAATAAGACTGGTCCCTTTCTTGCCTCTTGTTCAGATATATGTGTGTACATGTGTACACACATATATCTGTACACACACACAGCAATTAAAATATATCTAAGACATAGCAATTATAACAATGAGAGTCACCAGCAAGCACTTTCGGTACACATGTACACACATATATCTGAACAAGAAGCAAGAAAGGGACCAGTCTTATTAAGATCAGCTTCTTTCTTCCCCCTTTTTTTTTTACTGTGGTAAAATACATACAATGTAAAATTTATCATTTAACCATTTTAAAGTATACAGTTAAGTGGTATTAAATACATTCATAATGTGCTACCATCACCAACAGCTATCTCCAGAACTCTTTCCATCTTCTAAAACTGAAACTCCATACCCATTAAACAATAAGTCCTCATTGTCTCCCACCGTCAGCTCCTGGCAACCACCATTCTACTTTCTGTCTCCATAATTTTGACTACTCTAAGTATGTCATATAAGTAGATTCACAGTATTTATCTTTCAATGACTGACTTATTTCACTTAACAAAATGTTCTCAATATTTACTCCTGTTGTAACACACATCAGAATTTCCTTCCTTTTTAGGGTTGAATAATATCCTGTTGTATGGATATGCCACATTTGCCTATCCAGCTGTCAGTGAATAGTCAGGCTGCTTCTACATTTTAGGTCTTGTGAATAATGCTGCTAAACATAGGTGTAAAAATATCTCAAGATCTATATTCAGATTGGTTTTAAGATCAATGAAAAGATATGCAGCAAAATCAACCTCACGTCACAATGATATTAGCAAGTTTACAATAAATCCAAGAAAAATTATAATAAAATTAGTAAAGATGAAATTACTATATACTCACTGTATATTAAAACCATAGATACTAAAGTATTGGATAATCCAGATACCTTGCTGCTTTGGCATTTTAAGCATCTAAAATCTCTTTTACACAAATGACACATGAAAATAATTTATAAAGCATTTATATACTGCTCTTCAACGATGAACCACAAGTTAGGAGAAAGTAGTTTTGGGAAATTCCTACCTGGATAAGGTGTGTTGGCATGGTAATGATACAGGCTGAAAGAGAGGTTCGCAGAAGTCCACGGAGTATATAGAGGAACTTCGTGAGGCTATGACTCGTGTCACAGTTTTCTGTACAGCAGATATCATCTCCCCACAAAGGTGAACCAAGATTCTGGATTCCTATTCTTAAAATGTTTTTCTGTTTTTTCTAAGGGAAAGTGAGAAAGAGGTAAACACATTAAGTTTAGTAAATGACAGGATACCTCTTTTACTTTTATCTGCCAGTTCTTATTTTTATTTAAAACAGATCAGAGAGATAATGTCAACAGATGTAGGAAAAAACTTCATGGAGTATCAATAATAAGGCAATATAAAGGAGATCTTTAAGATTATGATACTATTAAAAATAGCAGAACTATTTTTTTCTTGTGCTTTTTCCTTGTGGAAAAATTGAGGAGTATCACAGGCCTTAAACTTAATAGTTTCTAAATTTTAACAGTGACTACTCTAAGAATTATGTTTGAGGCAATTAAAGTAATACATGACAAATCACAGGTAAGAATAAAGACAGTCTAAACCAGAATGCATACAAGCCGTTCTTAGCATTACAAAATTCTGTCTTACAATAAACTACAGAGTGCTCACTATTTCTCAGATAAATTCTATCATGTTCATTGCCTACTATTCTGTGTGGAAGAAGTTTAAAAATGTATTTTTTTGGTGTTTAACATTTTGCACTTGCCTCTATTTTTTCTTCTTGAAGCTATTTTTATGATAATTTGACACTTTTCACAAAACAGGTGAACATTTATTTAGAACTTGAGCCCATTGACATTAAGGTCATAACAACAGTGAAAGATATTTCTTGGGAAAAGAGCATTGAAAAACCACTAAGTAAAACCTAATTTGAATGTCAATAAATGTTTTCCAGCAGATATGTTTATAACAAATCTTACTATTTGGGTTATTCTAACCAAACAAATGTTTTGCAAATGCTTTCCTTAGCAATTCAGCAAAATTTCCAGGCAAAGGAAGGAGCTATCAGCAAAACCTGGCACAATGAAATAATTGGAAAATCATTAGAATTCTAACAGGAAAAATAAGATTTATTCTCCTAAAGCAAAGACTTGGAACATGACTTTCTAGGCGTGATTTCTGATGAAACAAGATCCTAAACGTGCTACTGCTATAAAATGCCATTAATAAAATTTATGAAAGTGATTTTCTGTAAATCCAAGGAGGATTTGTTGATAAAAGGAAGTAGGGAAAATGAATAAAACATTGAAATGTTACAAGAGGAAAACCTAAGAAGATAGTAGTTAGTAAGACAGGTAAAATAGAGGCTTTTAAATATGCACTGTACAGCTAAGTAGATGTATGATTTTGGACAAAACACATACATTACTTAGGTCTTAGTTTTCTCATCTCTAAAATAAAAAGGATAGAACAGAATGTTGCTCTATGAGACTATGCATGCCTGTGTGTGTGCTTAGCTGTGTCTGACTCTTTGTGACCCCATGGACTATAGCCTGCCAGCCTCCTCTGTCCTGGGATTCTCCAGACAAAAATACAGGAGTGGGCTGCCATTTCCTCCTCCAGGAGATCTTCCCAACCCAGGGATTGAATCCAAGTGTCTTGTGTCTCCTACACTGGCAGACAGATTCTTTACCACTGAGCGACCAGGGAAGCCCCTATGAGACTATATAATTCCTCAAATAAATAAAGTGATACAACAGCCTATATAAAACTATGAGAATGAAATTTAAAACAGAAGAATTTAGTCTAAGAACATTTGAGAAAAACCTTTTGACTTCAAGGACCTACAGCACAATGACAATATGAAGGCTGTTGGGTCAGTTTCCTTTCCTGCTTGCCTTGAGGGTATGATGACAATATGATAGCATAGGTTGTGATCCTCAACAGTCCATAAAAAATGCTTTCTTTGTATTTCTGTATTGAATAAAATAATGTAGTATATGTTAGAAGTATAAATAAATTTCTGATGAGTTCCTGTGAAGTATCTGTGAAATATAACAGGTTATTGATTTTTCTGTATTACTTAGAAACTCGGCATTTAAACCAAATGGCAAGAGTAAGGTTCATATTCTCATCCCCAAACTTGCTATCTCATGATCTATAGCCTAAGTTAGATTCCTAGAAGAATGAGCACTCTGGAAAAAAAAATTTCCAAACAAAATCTATATATTAGAATGAAACCTGATGGTAAAAGGAGAGCAGCATCATATTGTGTACCCTGTCAACATTTCAGAAAGGTCAGCTGTATTTTAACCCACAGTCATCATTACCTACTACTGTTGGATCAAAAAGTTTACACCAGTTTATAACAAAATTGCTGTCAGGTGCAGAATCAGGACAGCCACAGTTTAGTGACTTTGACAGGTACACTGATATACACATATAGGAAGAATGAAAAGATTAAGCCAGAGAATGAATGAGTGATAGATATTTAAGTGAAGTAGGTATATAGCACATTCTGAGCATAATACTTAGCAGAGATAATACATTTATATTTTAAAAAATATGACAGTATTGTAAAAACAAAGGCTGAGTTACAAATTTCCTGTGTTGTTTGGAACATCTAATTCCTTGCTATACCATAAAATAATGGGGCATACTGCGAGGCATAATAAAATTTAAAAAATAAACTTTTGCTGATAGCTGAACAATAAATAAATTTATTCCTTAGAGAATATCTAAAATATTTAATCTGGTACTCTAAGCAAAAATCAATGTTCAAATTTCACTTTTTGTATTATTTCTTAGATATCTGAAAATGAAAAATAAAATTATGACAGGAATTTGTAAATGTTCCCACTCCAAATATCTTTACAGATAAGCTATAATACTTTACTTTTACCATTATTAATTATACAGTAGTATATAATATTCTATTCCTTAGTGTCCATCTGTTGACTCCAACTAGTTTATTTGCAAATGTAGTGACAGAGAAAGTAAGATGAAAATATCCTTTTAAAAAGTAGGATTTACTTCAGTGTCAGGATATTATCTTGACTCAGGAATAATATTTTTTGAAGTAGTGCCTGATAGATGTATTTTTGTGGCTTTTGGAAGTCATCTAAAGTTTCTGAGACAGATAAACAGTCTTGGTAATTTAGCAAATGATGTAATCCATAATTCAAAAATATACAAATTCATTAACTATATTTTAGTTCCAATAAAATAGGAAATATATTTATAATAACTTATTTGCATATTTAATTAAAATTATTTCTTAGCATTCCTGGTACTCACCATAAAAATGTATTTCTCAACCCTGTTTAATCTTTATGAAAGTTATAGAACCTCTGGTTCAGAGACCCAAACCAGTCTGTTGCCTATTAATGTTCATAAAATAAAATATCATTTATTTAAAATGGTGTTAATTCAAAGAAACAAGTAAGAAAAGCTTTTCATTCCACTCTAATAGGGTTCTTTGGATGTGTGTGTGTGTGTGTGTGTGTGTACACATACCTATATATGTAAGTATGAGGGTATTTATTATTGCCTTTGCTTTTCTTGCATTCTGTAAAATTTCTTGCTCTTAGAAGATGTGTCATCCTACAAGAGCAGCAGCTCTGCACAATGTACCACAGGAACTGTTATGACATGCCTGTTTCCATAGTTACCAGAGCGCGTGGGGAGAGGTGTCTGTCAGGGACCAATTTACCTCTCCAGACGGGCACTGCCACCAAAGAGAAGACATGGAGCCCATAAATCTTAGCTAGACCAAAAACGGAGCAACAATGACCAAAATAAAAGTGTAGTAAATACCAAGGGCTGTCACAAAAACTGTAACATACAAGAAAGACCATCTATAAATGCATATGTGCCTTACCATACACACATAAATATTTTTAACCTGCTATTAAACTGATGATCAAAAGAGATTCTAAAAGTATTTCTTTTACCATGGATGAAGTGTTAAATATAGCAATAAAGCTAAAGAATATTTAAAAATCTATGATACGAATTAAGAGCAAGTGTGGTTAATAATGCCAAAAATAAAAGACTTCTGGCTTTTTTGTCTTCTTCAACAAAAATAATGGTGCTCTGGAAATAATTCTGCTAAAATAATATAAATGAAATGCAAATCTTTTAGCAGCAATAGCAATTAAAATCACTGAGGAAGAATTGTGAAAGGCATGATATCTAGAAATAAAATTTCCCTCATTTTGTTCAAGTTAAACTAACCGGAACATTTTTAATGGTAGGAATCCAGAGGAAGTTTTTAAAAATAGAGCTACAGAGAAATAGTTAAGCTATAAAATATTTTAATGTAGCAAATAAAAAATGCATCTTTTATTCAATGAGACAACTCAAAGCATAATATAATAAATAAAACCTTGAAACTCATAATTCAAAATTAAGGCCTGACTGACATAACTATAAAAAATTAAGATAGAAAAATACAAGTCCCTCAAATTTAACAGTAATTTTCAAGCTATGTTATTTATTAATTCCAGGCACTACAAATACATATTTAAAAGTAATTCATGTTGACAATGCATATGAACATTTTCTGTGTATCCACTGAGAACTTAGCAAAAATTGAAAACGCACATTTATAGTCAAACTAAGGCTGCATGTGTTCTGCTTATTTACATCCTCTGTGTTTAGAAACAGCTTGCTCACTGTTGATTATTCTAAGCCCTTCTGGTTCTAGCCCTAGAGTTTAAAAACAACATTACATACATGATTATAAAAAGGTTTTGAAGTTTCTCAATACCTGGGGATTGGATCCATCAAATCCTTCCTCATAAATAATGTTCTGGATAAACTGGAGCAGCTTCATGTAGCCAGAGGTCAAAGAACTGTTGATAAGAAGTGGTTCAAATACATACATGGGCTTATTACACAGCAAATACAAACTGTAAGCTACAACATTAAATAATTAATTAAAAAACACACATTTATGAGGTTATACTTAAATATCAGATAAGCCAAAATAATATGAATAATTCTAAAATTAAAAGTCAATACATGCATGGAATAAGTTGCATTGCCCTATATTAACTAACTCAATGCTCTTGACATCATGGGAAGATAAAAATCTGTGGAGACTGAGATGACTTAATTTTATGTCAGGCTTAGTTACTACCAAGAAAATTAATGATTTAATGAAGCAACCTAAAAGATGAAGCCACTATAGCTTTTTAGGAGTAATCATGGATAATTAACACATAGTTAATAAACTGCTATGCCAAGTACACCTGAATCAACATCCTGATCACCTGAGCTTATCTTCCATCAAAGTTTTAATATTCTTAGAACAAAATTGCAAAAATAATACTAATTCAAAAACAATTTTTTAAGACAAATGAAGACAAGTGGATATAAACTCCACTTTTGTTTGTAAAAAGATGACAAAAATATATAAATTTAAGAGGATAAACTATTTCCTACATGAATATTAGCATTAATGTTACTATTTCAAAATATTTTACAAGTGCTATGAAACATTAAAAAAATTATTAAGAGTTAAGAAAATCTGCTTAAATACTAACTGAATTTAAGATTCTTCATGATGGACAACTTGTGTGCTATGTCTGAACATAAAATGAGATGATGATGAAATTCTGGACCATTGCAATTTCATAGAAACTGAAGTGCCTAAGACTGCAGAAGCTGTGGGTGATCTTAAAAATACAAAAGCATTTGCTTTACTGTGATCTTAAGTAAAGTGATCATATAGGTAGAAGTGCCTGCCATAGGAAAGACAAAAATATAATTTGCAGCATTCAGGTAACATTAAAGAATACTCTTAAGAAGCTAGGAAATGCAGCAAACCACTTAAATAAATGTGCACAAAATTAATGATAAGTGGTTTAGCAAAAATATATGCACATCTTTGTAAACATTTTATTGAATAGTCAAAGCCAGTCTAAAAGTACATCTCTAATAACAACAACAAAAGAAAACCAAGAGAAGAGAATGGTGTTCTGTGCAAAACAAGTACTACTCCAATCGAAGGATTTGGCAATACAATTATTTCTCATATACTTATTTCTCCATTTTCAATGAACAAACAATGGATTACATGAAGGAGACATTTTTCTACTTTCCTGAGTGAGGAAATGTGTCTATAAATAATATTCCACAAGGACAACGACGTGACTATTTCGCATCTTAACACATATTTGTCCTGGCGAGTCCAACTTTCAGAACACAGTGTTCTTGTTTGAACACAACAGATTCAATTTCTATCTGGGTCAATTAGCTTCAGCAGCTACAATCTGCTCCAAGATTTTATTATGAAATGAATTCCAGCCAACCATTTGACGAAAGTCACTATGGGTTAAAGGAGGGTGGATCAAAAACATATCCAGTGTAGCCTAATCCACCAATAATGAATCTACCTAAGACCATTATTATTTCATATATTCAAAAAGTTTCTCATGTATTTTTCCTTCTGCCCTAAGTTGTTAGATAATAAAATCTGCCTCAAGTATTTGGTAGCAAATTTGGTGTCTAAACGCCCATTACTAAATACCACATACATAAATTATTTTTTTAGTTTTAGTTGCTACCATTTATCCGTTTCATCTTTTCACAGCTTGATAACTATAGTATATCTAAGATTCTCTTCAATGATATGGGGACAGTGGTTCTTCTGGTATGAGAACAAAAACAAGACATAAAGCCAAATATGCCTTAGTCTTTTTTCTTATTTTACACTAACAGTGATTAGATTATAACATAAATTCCTCCAAACTTGTAAGATTTCTAGGAAAATAAACACTTTGATGAATGGGAAAAAAATCAATACATTTAGCTATATTAAGAATATTCATTTTTAGATACATAGGATTAGAACTTTTAAAACTTAACTAGTTTATATAATATTAACATTAAAATACTAAGTATTGTTAATCTTCATATTGACAAGTCCTTGTCAACAATATTTTATGGTAAGATATTTTTTACTGAAAATGAATATCTGTGTCATCTTAATTTTTTTTATTAAACCTCTTTAATTTTGAGGATGTTGCCTTTTTATTTGTTCAACAGTCTAGTAACTCATAAAACAGGAGTTGTCAAGAAGTAAATCCAGTTACAAATATGACCCAGTTACAATAATGACCTTCCTTATTAATGTTTCCAAACATTTAACAAGGTAGGTTATCATGGTGTGTACAACATATCCCACCGGCAGCACATTTCAAATCATGTATATTATTTTGCCTGATTTTCATAATTTTTGATAACTTTCATAGTAAAATTACCTATCATGAAATTCTACAATGTCTTTAAAACTACACTGCTGCCGCTGCTAAGTTGCTTCAGTTGTGTCTGACTCTGTGTGACCCCATAGACGGCAGCCCACAAGGCTCCCCGTCCTATAACAGTACAAAAATATTAAAAATTAGAATTTTAACTTTACCTTTAAAATATTAGGCATTTAAATTTTTCTTTAGTTAAAAAATTGTCCAGGTGCATTATGTATCTGCTATTACCATGCTGTCTGATAGGAATTTCTTTATACTAATATACAAATATGGACAAAAGGGGTCCAATTACCCAGTGTAAACCTATATGCTGATGCCCAAGTTAACATCTTTAAAAAGTTTATAAAAAACATGAGACTTTCATGCCTTATCAATGTCCCTCCTCCCCCAATTTTCAGCAATAGGTCCAATGGATATTTGCATCAGAGAACTGTAATTTATATCAACAAATGGCATTAGTTTTCCTGTGAAAGGTAATTTTTGTCATTTAATCTCATCAAAACAGATAAAAAACACTACTGTAAAAAAAATCAGATGTATATCTAGAAAATAAATCTGGTAATCAGATAATAAATAATAGATAATTACCTTGCACCTTCTCAAACAATGAACAAAGGAATACTACAGAGGTCTTAATGTGCTCAAAGAATAAATGTACCAACAACAAAAAAGCTTAGGTAACAGGAGATAAGATTTTATCTGTGAAAAAACATTACGAAAATAAAATCAGTATATGTGAAATTAACTAATTGATAAGTGAAAAGCTAACTCTTAGACAATAAATATATCAACTGGCAAAGTATCTGGCACATTAAATACTCAAAAACCTTTTGCATCACTGTCACATTTGATCATTATGGTAACTTTGTGAGGTAAATACAACCATTAAACTCCATTTTATGGTTGAGAAAGTTAAGACCCGTTAGAGACTAAGTAATTTGACCATGGTTATACAACAATTAAGTAACAGAAGTGGCACCTAAAATTCAAGTTTTCTAAAACTTCAAGTTCTTTTGGTTAAACTAGAGTGAGGTCCAGATTCAATGAAAAGTCTCTGGGTGCAAATACACAAATGTGGCTCAGATGAGGTTTGAACATGGCTCAATTTAACACAGTCAAAGTATTCAGGTATATGGTCATATATATGAGTGTGCCTACTCAATCGTGTCCGCCTTCTTGTGACCACATGGACTATAGCATGCTAGGCTCCATGGGATTCACCAGGCAAGAATACTGGAATGGGTTGCCATTTCCTTCTCCAGGGGATCTTCCGACCCAGGGATCCAGCCCACGTCTCCTGTGGCTCCTGCAATGGCAGGCAGATTCTTTACCACTGAGCCACCTATCATAGGAAGGTATTTTTCTTTTAGTTGCATTGGTGAGAACTTCACCAATAGATAGGCCTTGTATTAACTCGATGTATGGTTTATAAAGAAAATTCAATATTGAAAAGCACAGATTCACAAATACAGAAACTAGGTACCAGTATAGCACAGTGGAGAGTGTGCTCAAGATCTGGGTTCCAGTTCTATCTGTACCAGCAACTGTAGCAAATATGTGATTTGAGGCAAATTCTTTAATTTTTCTGTTCTGAACTTAGAAATTTTCTCATCTGTAAACCAAAGGAGCATACTAGATAATCTCTGTGGTCCATTATGACTTAAAATTATATGATTCAAGGATTAATTTTCCTTTATATTTTAAGAATGACTTTTCTCATTAAAATGATTCAGTGTTGGCTTTTTAAAAGCCGACTTCTTATGCATTTAAATATTGATGTTAACTACTTCTTAGGAAGAGAAACTAATAACTACCAATTATGATTGACTTAAAGTAAAGATGAAGCATTTTTGATATTATGCAAATCACTGAGAAATATAATTTGTATTACCAAAAATCTATTTACACATATATTTCAGGTATTCATCTATGACAAAGGGTGAGACATACTTGTAAGGCTGTAGGCACAATATCAAATGTTTCAACTAACTGTGTAAAATAGTTTGCTGAGCTCAAGTTATATTAGCATACAATTTGTATGTGGCTATAAAGACTGTGAAGTCTATTCACAAGTAATTTTCAAGTTAAAAATTCCATTATTATTACATTGAAGGATGTCATTTATTGATTTTTCTTTTCAGATGCTTTTCCCCTAAGGACATCAAGTTTGATTCTCTTCACCATGGATACTCAATTAAGAGAACATAAAGGGACCAGGAATGTGTTAAGGGCACAAAGGTGGGCTGTGGCCAGCACAGACCTCTGGACCACAGCTGGGAAAGTACTAAGATCATGAAGATAGAAGAACTGTATGCATCTTGAAGCAATCCACTGACTGACAGGGACACTGTTGAGAATGGTTATGATCTTTCATGAAAAATAATTCAGTTCACTTACTTTGATTTCCATTAATTATGGATGCAAAAAAGTCACTAGATTATCTCCTTCTACACATCTTTACTGCTGTCATCTCTCCAACTTTGTGTCATTACTCATCTTTCAAACACCCTGACCTTTCAGTTTCTTGACCTCCTCTCCTCCAAAAATCTTGTCTCCATTCAACCTACAATACCCATTTCCATGGTCATACCTTAGATCTTGTCATCATCAATAACTGCTATCCTTGTATAATCTCAGTCCATACACTCTCCTCCTTACAACCACCACTTTCTGCCTTTTCACTCAGAGTACCATTTAACTAGAAGAGTAGTTTTGCTGAGAAAGTGAGAAGAAGCAAGAGAAGGGCAAGGAAGTGAAGACTGAAGCTGACCATGGATCAAGATGGTTCATTAGCTGAAAGAGTGTATCAAGGCGGGTGAGAGACAGCAGCCAACCGTACAGTGGTCTCAGTCAAGTCAAATGCTCGCATGGGGCTCCTGCATAGTTTATTTATTTTATACATAGTAGTGTGTACTTTTTAATCCCCTATCCTTATCCTGCCCCTTCTCCCTTCCCCTCCCAACTAGTTTGTTCTCTGTATCTGTGAGTCTGTTGCTTCTTTGCTTTATTTATTCATTTCATTTTTTAGATTCCATGCATAAGTGATAACATAGTATTTGTCTTTCTCTGACTTATTTCACTAAGCATAATACTCTCCAGGTCCATCCATGATGTTGCAAATGGCAAAAGTCCATTTTTCAATGACTAAGTAATACTTCATTGTATATGTATATCACATCTTCTTTATCTGCTCATCTGTTAATGGACATTTAGCTTGCTTTCATATCTTGGTTATTGGAAATAATCCCACTATGTAGATTGAGATGCATGTATCTTTTTGTTTACACGTATCTTAACAAGTGTTTTCACTTGTTAAGTCTTTTAATAGTACGTCTTTTAATAAGTTACTTTCAGGAGTGAGCTAAGTAATGTGGAAGACACAATGAACATGACCACTGTTCATCTTTGGGCCTATACATAAGGAGAAATTGAACTCCAAATGTATTTTTCTCAAAGGAAAGAATGGGATAGGGAAAAGAGAGCTGACTGTCCAGATTGAAAAATTGGCTGAAGCAGTTTTATTTTTTTCCCAAGAAGAAATAATTTTACTGATTACTGTAAATGGTATGATGGCAACAATGATAATGTACACTCTCACTTGTGACATACTTTCCTAGAATTGTTTTAACAATGCACACTTGTACAATTAACATGAGTGACATTTGTTTCTCCACACTACCTTTAACACAATGCATTATCATTTTAAACGTTTAATAGCTGAAAAAATGGTATCTCTTTGGTTTTTGCTTACATTTCTTTGATTACTAGTTAACCTTATTAGCTATTTCTGTAACTTTTTGAGAACAGCCTCTTGATTTCTTCTGCCCATTTTGTATTAGGGCACTCAACTTGTTCTTACTAATTTAAAAATGGTTTTAATTTACTAAATCTAAGTATATATACATCTATACACACATATATTTGTACTTTTAAAAATTCTGAAAAATCTCAAATTTATAGAAAAGTTGTATACATAAAACAAAAATCTTTATTCTCTGTTTCACTAGAGAATAAGTTGCTGACATGATGACCCATTACTTCTTAATAATTTGGGGTATGATTCCTACAAACAAAAACATTCCCCTATATAACAATAATATAGCCATCTGACTTAGGATATTGATATAATTAGGAAATGGATACTATCATCAAAATCTTCAGATTCCATTCAAGTTTTTCCACCTGTGCTAGTATCATCCTTCATTGCAAAAGGATTGAAATCAGAATCACGGGTTACATTCAAATTGTTTGCTATTTCCCCACTCCAAGATTTTAAGACACTCTCTTTAATTTTCTTCTATTACTTTTATAATTTAATTTACTGTGTTTAAATCTTTAACTCTTTGGAAATATAATTTGATGTGAGATATAAAGATTTCATTATATTATCCCCAAAGGGTTAGACTTTATTCACTTATTTGAAATCCCTTTCCTTTATGAAAAAAATGTTTTCATCATAAAAATTCAAACATACAAAACATAGAAGAGATAGAAAAAAAAAACCCAAATTCACCACTCAAAGGCAAACAATGTTATCAAAATGATCAACGTTCTTTCAGATACTGCTCTATATCAATCCCTCTTTCTTTACTGAGAAAAATTACTGTGGGATGTTAGGAAGCATGCTGATAAAAATGTTTGATTCTGAAGAGTATGTTACCAATAAACATACATAAGCAGAGTTATTATAACTACTTATTTAATTCTGGCATTTCACTCATAGTCTTTCCAATACTGATGTATATATACTGAATCTCACAGTGTAAGATGAGGATTTAGCTTCCAGTCTTTCATGAGTTTTTTCGATCAAATATCACTAAGTGTATTTAAGAACCTAAATTAATGTGTACTGAATTTCTGTTAGAAAAGAATTTCAGAAAAGCGAATTAAAATTTTGTGTAAACGGGATTGCTGTTGCTGTTTAGTCACCAAGTCGTGTCTGACTCTTTGCAACCCTACAGACTATAGCCCATCAGGCTCCTCTGGCCATGGGATTTTCCAGGCAAGAATACTGGAGTGGGCTGCAGTCCTTCTCCAGGGGATCTTCCTGACCCAGGTATCGAACCCATGTCTCTTTCATTGGCAGGCAGAGTCTCTACCATCAAGCCACCTGGGAAGCCCTATATATGCCCTAAGGGAAGTCCAGGGAATATAGAAATGGCTTCTATCTATATCCCTTCATGAATAAATTTTTAAAAGCATGGTATGGCGGCTGCCTATCTCTCTGAACTCATCTTCCTGTAACACTTGCTATCACTCACACTATTTCAACAACTAGGCCTTTCAGGTACTTGAAAACACCAATTACTTTCCTTTCCTAGTACACCTGCTGTCGCCTATGTCAAGAACACTTCTTGGCTTAGTGCTCTCTGTAAGACCACTTTTTTCTTCTTAGGATATTTTTTCAAGTCTCATGTTCAGGTCTTCAGAAAGGCCTCATCCCTAACACAACACAAAGTTCATTCCCCTCCTCAATGTATGGAGAGTGTTCTTTGTCTTTATACTACTTATCACAATTCATAATGAGATCTTTACCTGTTTACTTGTTTCTTTTTAGCTCACGGCATGTGTGATCTAAGTTCCCTGACCAGTGATTGAACCTGCGCCTCCTGTGCTGGAAGTGTGGTCTTAATCACTGGACCACCAGTGAAGTCCCTTCTTGTTTTATTAATTCTTTTTTTAATTGTACTTTCTTATTCTAAAAAAAAATTTTTTTTAATTGTGCTTTCTTAAGCTATAAATGGTCAAGGATAACAGTTTACTACAATAAACCTAGAGCTTAACATGATTCTAGGCTCATAAAAGCTAGGCTCAGGAGCATACAAGGTATTCACTCCAGAGAAGGTGTTCAATAAATATTGTTAGATATATGCTTATGCTTACTTACATCTGTAAATGGAACAATCCTAGTTCTCATGTCTAAAAGCATTCTTGATATTCCCTTTACTCTTTCCACAACCACAATGATATCAAAGAGATCAGAGGGGCAGCAAGGAACCAAATTAGGTAAGGACATGTAGACCTTATGGATCTCTGTTTGCATATAGGTTTTTTATTCTGAGTGAGATGGGATGTCATTAAAGGTTTGAGCCAGAGCAGTGATAAGTGCTGACTAACACTGTAAAACTGTACTGTCTAATAAGACAGTACTTGTCACACACGGAATGCGAAGTCAAGTGGGCCTTAGGAAGCATCATTATGAACAAAGCTAGTGGAGGTGATGGAATTTCAGTTGAGCTATTTCAAATCCTAAAAGGTGATGCTGTGAAAGTGCTGCACTCAATATGCCAGCAAATTTAGAAAACTCAGCAGTGGCCACAGGACTGGAAAAGGTCCGTTTTCATTCCCATCCCAAAGAAAGGCAAAGGCAAAGCCAAAGAATGTTCAAACTACAGCACAATTGCACTCATCTCACACACTGGTAAAGTAATGCTCAAAATTCTTTAAGCCAGGCTTCAAAAGTACATGAACCGTGAACTTCCAGACATTCGAGCTGGATTTAGAAAAGGCAGAGAAACCAGAGAACAAATTGCCAACATCTGTTGGATCATCAAAAAAGCAAGAGAGTTCCAGAAAAACATCTACTTTTGCTTTATTGACTACGCCAAAGCCTTTGACTGTGTGGATCACAACAAACTGTGGAAAATTCTTCAAGAGATGGGGATACCAGACCACCTGACCTGCCTCCTGAGAAATCTGTAGGCAGTCAAGAAGCAACAGTTAGAACTGGACATGGAACAACAGACTGGTTCCAAATTGGGAAAGGAGTATGTCAAGGCTGTATATTGTCACCCTGCTTATTTAACTTATATGCAGAGTATATCATGTGAAATGTTGGACTGGATGAAACACAAGCTAGAATCAAGATTTCCAAGAGAAATATCAATAACCTCAGATATGCAGATGATACCACCCTTAAGGCAGAAAGTGAAGAAGAACTAAAGAGCCTCTTGATGAAAGTGAAACAGTGAAAAAGTTGGCTTAAAACTCAACATTCTGAAAACTAAGATCATGGCATCTGGTCCCATCAATTCATGGCAAATAGATTGGGAAACAATGAAAACAGTGAGAGACTTTATTTTCCTGGGCTCCAAAATCACTGCAGATGGTGACTGCAGCCATGAAATTAAAAGGTGCTTGCTCCTTGGAAGAAAACTTATAACCAAACTAGACAGCATATTAAAACACAGAGACATTACCTTGCCGGCAAAGGTCCATCCAGTCAAAGCTGTGTTTTTTCCAGTAGTCATGTATGGATGTGAGAATTGGACTACAAAGAAAACTGAGTGCCAAAGAATTGATGCTTTTGAACTGTTGTGTTGGAGAAGACTCTTGAGAGTCCCTTGGACAGCAAGGAGATCCAGCCAGTCCATCCTAAAGGAAATCAGTCCTGAATATTCTTTGGAAGGACTGATGCTGAAGCTGAAACTCCAATACTTTGGCCACCTGATGGGACAAACTGACTCATGAGAAAAGATCCTGATGCTGGGAAAGATTGAAGGCAGGAGGAGAAGGGGATGACAGAGGATGAGATGGTTGGATGGTATCACTGACTCAATGAACGTGAGTTTGAGTAAACTCCAAGAGTTGGTGATGGACAGGGAAGGCTGGCGTGCTGCAGTCCACAGGTTGCAAAGAGCTGGACATAACTGAGCAACTGAACTGAAGTCACACATAGCTACTTACACTTAAATTAATAAAATAAAACAAAAATTTCAGTGTAATATTGAAAATATTCATTATTAGTTGCATGTGGCTTGTGGCTGCTATTTTGGACAGTACAGGCATAGAAAACTTCCATCCTTGAAGAAAGTGCTATTGGACAGTGCTACATAAAAAAGTTTATGAGGGCTGCTTTGGACAAAAATAGGAGCCACCAAAAAGCAGGGAGCAGGATTAATTAGGAGGCTATGCCAAGAGTCCTTGCAAGAAATATGGGTGACTTAGGTTTAGCATGGTGGAGGTAAGGGATGCAAGAAGTGATCAGGATCTGGATATACTGAAGACACAGTTGACAGGATTTACTGATAGACTGAATATAGGGAGTGAGACAGAGAAAGGAGACAAGGGTCAACAATTGCTTTATTGAAGGAAGACCAGAAATATGAAAGAAAATACATAAAATACATAAATAAGAGAGAGTACATCTATGGGCAAGATGACTGGGATTAGGAATGTGGGAATAAGGGGGATGATAACAAAACAACCAATGAAAATAGCATGCTAGAATGCTAGAATGATCAATTAAATTCCATGTATCCAAAGGCCCCATTGAAGAACAGAAAGAAGAAAGAAAGGTAAACATATAAGCAAGTTATTTCTCTTCACTGGTCAAAATCTTTTTACTTTAATTATATCACCAGCAGATAAACAGGTAGATAAAATTCCTCCTCACACTTATATCTCTGCTTTTCCTTAGCTCTGAGATTTGTATCATTATATCATTTTTTATATATCCTTTGAATAGAGTATAGTCTACTTCTGTAACTTTATGACTCTGTTATGAACTTCTAATCTCACCTAGAAGCTCTCTTCCAAAATCCCTTTTTCGTGAGTAAATTTTCTACTTATAATTTCTAAATATACTGTGGTTCTCTGCTTCTCAATCTAAGAAAAAACTCTGTATTTTTGAAATAAAATATACTCTTATATGGCTATGTTTCAGTTATTGGTTTCATCCCACTAAATCTCTGTGCTAAGAATAAGACTATAGTTAATTTGAGTTGTAACTATATTTTATGCTTTGATTCACTAATTCATTGACTATCAACTTAATACTTGTGTCCTAGATTCAGACAATAAATAGATGAAAAAAATTATAACTTTTCCTCAAGGATTTCCAAAGCTTGGAGGGAACATAAGAATGTAGACAAGACAAATAGTTAAGTGTAATGAAATTAGTGTTTTGACAAAAGTACGAACAAAGGAATATTAGTAGGAACATATGGGGAACACAGCTACGATTTGTCTAGGAAAATACTACAGAGGTTTATATGGAAGTTTCATTTACTATGGTAAAGAGACTTTGCAGGATAAGGAAAATGAAATGACTTCTAAAATTGTAAATAATATTCCTACCCACTTTCCACTGTTTTTCTCTTAGAAATTTTCCCAGAAAGATAACTAGTTCTCTTAGAATTCAGTTCATTCTAGTTAATACAAAACTTTTAGCTACTACTAGCTATTGTTAGCATAGATATATAAAAGTAAAATCTTGGAGACTAGAAGTCCAGGATCATGGTGCCAGCAGGGTTTGTGTCTGGTGAGAGCCAGGGTTAGTGTTGGGTTGCAGATGGTTACCTTCTCGCTGTGAGCTCACATGGCTTTTCCTGGGTGTTTACTCAAGGAGAGAGTGGAGAACTCAGTGTCTCTCCTTTTTTAAGGTCACCATCCTATCACACCAGGGCCCCACCCTCAAGACCTCATCTAAGTGAGTGAAAGTTGCTCAGTCGTGTCTCACTCTTTGCGACCCCATGGACTATACAGTCCACGGAATTCTCCAGGCCAGAATACTGGAATGGGTAGCCTTTCCCTTCTCCACAGAATCTTGCCAACCCAGGGATCGAACCTATGTCTCATCTAACTAACTCCCAAATGCCCTATCCTTAAATTTTGGGGATTAGGGTTTCAACATATGAATTTGGAGGGGGGGTGGATGGGATGAATACTAATCAGTCTGTAACAGTAGGTTAAGCAGTATGTCAGTAGATTCATGAATAAATAATAAAGAATGACAATATCTTTCTAGTAGGGAAAAAGAACTATGCTTGGACATACCTATTAGCAAAGCTTAACTCAAAACAACATCAAATTAAAAAAAAAATTGTAAACTATTTTAGAATTATTCTCAAAATCAGTTTTTCTATTGTTTTATGTTTGAGATGATCAGATTTATAACAGTAAAATATCAAAACAAAATTTTCTAGGCAATATTATTGTAATACATTTCAAGATTCTACAACCAGGCTTTAATTTGAAAGTTTAAACTGTAGGTATGAACATTTTCCATTGGCAAATATACCAGTAATTTTAGTCATTACAGATTTCAAATGACCTTCAGTTCTTCTTACTTTAAAAAAAAAAACTTTATAGGTTTCAACAGTGCCTTTAGAAATTATAAAATTATATATTATATCCTCATACATGATAGACACAGCCATATCCTCTCGTCTTAATTACAGGAAAAGTATGGACAAGTGTAAGGCTTAGCTTTATTGTTTTATAAATGAACCAGTAAAGTTCATTTTAGTGAAATGAGCACACGCTTTTCATAAAATAAATCTCACATGGTAAAGTACCCATTTTCAAAATTAATTTAATTACATGTTTAAAGTTTAATTACATTTAATTAAGCATTTAAGTTTAATATGAAATAAATGAATTATCAGTTAACTACTATGAAATGAAATATTGCCTCGATAATTAAAATCTATCAATTTTTCTGTTCCATGTAAAACTGTTAGTTCTCAAAAACATTCTTAAAATATATTTAAAAAATTACATTCCCATATCTAATCAAGGCATAATTTTTCTGGTGCCCAGCTTCTTGTTGGGTTATACATTTACTGCAGCAGTAAATGGAGACAGCCTGGTAAAGAAAAGAGAGCAGAAGGTTTTGGATACTTGGGTTTGGTGTCAGCTTTACTCACTCACAGACTAAAATAGTGGTAAAGCTGCTCAGTGTCTCTGACCTCAAGTTTCCTACAAAGTGGAGATAATACTGCTTCTCTTGTAGGGTTGTTTGGAGGATAAATGAGATAGCCCATGGTCTAATGCCTGGAACACTACCTGATATTGATCAGGTTAATTGACAAATGTTAATTTCCCATCACTTTAGTTGCTAAGTGAATGAAAACCACTTTGTATTTTCTGGCTTAAAAGGTTTCATCTTTAATTTTTTTAAATTACAAAAGTAACACTATATCTCTTTACATGTATTTACATCATAATTAATGTACATTTTTTTATTTCCCTAAGCACTCCATGAATGGAGACAGTATAGCATTACTGCTAAGAGAGATTTTTAGTTTTTGTGCTGCCGAAGCGAGCACTAAGAGAGATTTTTAAATCAGAAAGAACTGACTTTGAATCTGGGTTTTATAATTTACTTTTTGAGAAATCATGGAGACACTATTTTAATCTGTTCCTCAAGTATGTGTATATATATGTCTGGTTCAGTGTTGACAAAAATTAGAAACTAGTATAATCAATAAAATCAAATAAATGGAATAGTTTTCACTAAACTCTCAGGCAGTATTTCTGGGAAAGAGACCCTAGATTTTTAAATCATAAATCAACATTTAATAACTCATTTCATTTTGAAAATAATGGTTTTACAGTGTAAAGGAAAACAACCTATTCTGTGAGGCAACAACCTATTCTGTGAGGCAACAATCTATTCTGTGAAAACCTTCCCTTGATTCAACTGCAATATGAATTAAAATTATTTCTTTATTTAAAAGTATTTCTTTATTGTTGTTCTGTTGCTCAGTCGTGTCTGACTCTTTGTGACCCCATGGACTGCAGCATGCAGGCTTCCCTGTCCTTCACCATCTCCTGGAGTTTGCTCAAACTCATGTCCATTGAATTGGTAATGCCATCCAACCATCTCATCCTCTGTAACCCCTTCTCCTCTTGCCTTCAGTCTTTCCCAGCATCAGGGTCTTTTCTAATGAGTCAACTCTTCACATCAGGCAGCCAAAGTATTGAAGTTTCAGCTTCAGCATCAGTTCCTCCAATGAATATTCAGGATTAATCTCCTTTAGGACTGACTGGTTTGATCTCCTTACAGTCCCAACACTTTAGAAATTATTCAATGTCAAGTCTTTAATTTTCAGAGTTTTGCCTTAATAAAGTTAGTAGCAGTATGAATACATTGCGTTGGTTTATTATGTATCAAAAACATGGAGCAACAGCATGATTTTATACCATTTTCACTGCTATTATTATCAATAAGCAATATTTATGTATCTTGTGCATTTAGGGCTGAAGGATCCTATTACTGAATTATTTCACATTTTATTGAAAATAAACAGTAGTTATTATAAATTTGGTATCCAGATTTGTCAAGTTGCAAATTAAAGAGTAATGGTAGGTCCAACAGTTACAGGACTACAAAAATCACATATAATGAAATAACATAAAATATTAAGGTTACATATTACCTAGAAAACTAACATTTATCAGGATTTGTTCCTTTAAATAGGCATTCTTTCAAAGACTGTGGTAAAAATGTATTTTACTAACCTTTGAAATCAGAATTGAAATCACTAACTTACCAGGGTTCTACATTAAAAGTTGATGATATTTTTTCTGGGAGAAAAAATCCATGCCACTTTGAGGTCTCAATGAGTTCTTGTGGTATCCTTTTTGATATATCATAATAGTGACCAAATCTTAAAGATGATACTGGTCCAGCCTGATAAGAAAACCCACACTGGTTGTTAAAAATTTCTTTTCTTTAAACTGTAATTTATTTATCTTACATTCAGCAAAATACTGATATACTTATGCATTTTAATGAAAATATGGAAGAACTGATATATATATATATAGATTTATTAAATTTCAAAGAAGCATGCAACAATCTTTGTTATTGTAAACTATTTATAGTTAGAGATCAAACTTTACATCTCTCATGTATCTTCACTCTCGGTGGTTCCCTAAGTTTAATATGAAATTAACCATCTCTTTGCTTTTTTGTGGGGGGAACTTCCCTGATAGCTCAGTTGGTAAAGAATTTGCCTGCAATGCAGGAGACCCCAGTTTGATTCCTGGGTTGGGAAGATCCCTGGAGAAGGGATAGGCTGCCCACCTGTGTTCTAGGGCTTCCCTGGTGGCTCAGCTGGTAAAGAATCTGCCTGCAATGCGGGAGACCTGGGTTCAATCCCTGGGTTGGGAAAATCCCCTGGAGAAGGGAAAGGCTACCCACTCCAGCATTCTGGCCTGGAGAACTCCAGTCCATGGACTCGCAGAGTCGGCAACGACTGAGCAACTTTCACTTGCTTTCGCCTTACTTTTTTTTTTTTACCATACCTTCCTCAGCTCAAAAATTTTATATACGTAACTCAATTAATGTTTAAAGCTTCAAGTTTTAATAATAAAATAAATTTACAGTTTAGAAAACTTAAGCCAAATTAATTCACTGAAGAGGGGTCCAAAAGAAACTCGTTATTTATATACATTAAACTGAGCATCATATTAAAACTAAATTCTCATAAGACCATGTGTATATATAGTATTCAAAACTTCTTACAAATAAAGTTAAGCTTACTGTATAAAATATATTGAGGTATTCCAGATAGGAAGACGGCACATGATAAAGTGGGAAAATGTATACAAGCTCTCTTAGTGAAATCAGAAATTTGGCATATTCATTATTAGTTCATTGATAATTCCTCTTTTGTGCCCTCCACTAACAATTTCTCCTGACAATTCTTTCTTAGAGGAAACTTTAATAACTACTGATGCTGAATTTAATTACACAGGACAGCTGAACCCTAGTAATATAACATTAATATCATACTGATTTGAATGGGCTCTGGGCTGATTTCTTTCAGTCAGCACATTCGAAATATATCTCTATCCAAATATACCTTTATCCAAAGTTGAACTACTAACAGACTCTGCATGGCAATAGTTTCTAATAAAATCTCTGATCTTTATTTACTTAATTTTCACGGTCTTAAATACTACAAAACACAAAAATTTCAGAACACTCAACAAAACTAGGTTAATATTTATGGAAACTGAGGAACTGTACAGAGTAGGTTCTTAATTTATTTTACTAAGTAAGTGACACTTTTGTAATTCAGAGAAGAAATAGACATTCACTTGCCACTAGGTGTTTGCATTTTAAGACTTCAGGAATTCATATTAAATTAAATCCCTACAAACATCAAATTATATAGTAATACAGAATTTAAAAAAATTAAAGTCTAGTAGAAACACTATTCTCAGATTCAGAGTCTGGGGGTTTGTCATTCATTTGATATATAGAATAGCTCTTCATTCCTCCATAAGGTATTATTTGTTTTCATTAATAAAAGAGACCTATCAATTGGCTTAATCTAATCTTTTCAATACAAAATATATTCTGATGTATGGTTTCAAAAACATGATTTATCCATTTGCCACGAAATTGCTAACAAGTACATTATGTCACATTAAAATTTGTTTCTTAAAAAGAGGGTGTAAGGTTTTTAAATGTAAAGTTATTAGTCTAAAGCAATTTAAACAAGGTCTGTTCTTTGGCCTATAATCTATTCTTTATCCGGATTATGGTTCAAAATGTTTTTACTGCAATCTCTGCTAGAGCTCATCTTTTTATTGTGTAAGTCCAAGCCCCCTTAATGTTTTAGAAAGGCCTTGACTAACTGAACTTTGATCTGATGTCTTCATTGAGAAAAACACCAGGTTGCCCATTTCAGATGCAAATCCCCCTAAGGCCCAATAGAATTTAGTAAAGACAGCAAAAAAGAAGAAACAAGAAGTTTCCAGGATCCTCTTTGAGAATCCTGGGGCACACTGGTGTCCTTAATCCACACTGCTGCATGGATTAAGGTAGGTGATAACCTTTCCTGACTCAAAAGAATAAGCGGAGTGCCTACAAACTGGGTGGAGACTAGGATTTGGTAATAATAAAACACCATGCAATAAAAGCCTGGTCTATGTCAGAAGCCTCTGAAAAGGCCTCAATGTACCACATTCCCAGGCCTAGTAGGGAAGCTTGCAAAAGCCTACCTGAATCAAATAAGCATGAATAATCTATTTTAGCGGACTGGCCATGGGGAGAGAGAAAGAAAGAGACTTTTCGCCTCTTTTAAGTTAATAAATTTATTAGTGGACTGAAGGTTCTTGAAGTCCTATGCACTCTGAGAAATATGCTAAATTGCCAAGAAGCAAAGTATGCTTTTTAAGTTGCCGTCTCTATCAATGTTTCTAATGATAATATTAATGTCATCGAAATCTGAGATTTGGGATGAATCAAGGAGAAAATTGATTTCATGCTGTGACAGTCTACACACAGAACACAAATAATTCATCAAAATGTAAAAATTTATTTGGAAAATTTTAAAATTACAATTAAATTATTACTTTTTTTTAGAAATTAAGATTAGATATGGCAACTAAAATATTTATAGGGTAGACATTAAACATTTAATCAATGATGCAAAACTTTAATGCTGCAATAAAAATGAAAAATAAATACACTCTTACAGGAAAAACAATTTTGCAATTTTTTTCTACCCAAGACACAGAGTGTTAACGTATCATCAGATGATTGAAATGCTGTGAAATCTTCTGAGGTCTAGAATTGTAAAATAAAGACTTAAAACATTTCCTTTTAAAAAGGTCACTGAATGCTTTAAATCTAATAATAATAATGGTAATCCATGAAAAACTATCAACTTCCTGAAACAATAAATGCACTGAAAAAATTGAACTATCATCAATAACTATTCCAATCAATAACTATTTACTCAGTTTGGTATAGTTTTACATAATGAACACTTAATTCACATTCATAAACTACCCTTTAACTTCGTCAGCTGTGGAAGAGAGTAAAATGGAATGGTTCAATAAAAATTTCTATGCTAAAGGTTTCCAAGAGGAACAACAAAACAATACCCTCCCTCACCATGAATATGTCAGAAAGAAAGCAAAAATTCAGACAAGAGCTGCACCAGAAAAAAAACAGTCCAAACAAGACATTTTCTTAGTGTTATCATTTCTTGTTTCTCAGTACAGCATAACAGAAAGCAAGAATCCAAACGGTTATAAACCATTTTCAGCATCAGTTCAATCATTAGAAACCAGAGTGAATAATAACAATTTCACCAGACTATTATAAGAATCTAATGAAATACTGGAAATGAATATCTTGTAAATTATCAAGCAATTAATAATAATAAATATTATTAATTGTTATTATTGTGTTATGATTCAGTAGAGAATCATAAGATCCATCACTATATTTTGCCATTACACTGCTCTATTGGAAAAATGGTATTTGTTGTCATCTAAAACATGTATATATCTATCACTGGACTGTTGTAGCTGAACTACTAAGATGAAAAGCCAAAGTGTAATGAGGATTTAATATAATAGAGATCTAACATGCTGTTATAAATTGCTGGAGCCATTCTAAGCCTTGGTAGTAGAGCTCTACAGTATTAAACAAATTAGGTCTCAGAATAGGCTGTAGGCCATCATCCTTGGAAGGGCATGGGGCCTCCTTGGTGGCTCAGGCAGTACAGAGGATGCCTATAATCCAGGAGATCTGGGTTTGATCCCTGGGTCAGAAAGATTCCCTGGAGAAGGGAATGACAACCCACTCCAGTATTTATTCTTGCCTAAAGAACTCCAGGGAGAGAGGAGCCTGGCAGGCTACAGTCTATGGATTTGCAAAGGTGGACACAACTAAGCAACTAACACTTTTTCACTTTTATCAATCCTTGGTGTGAACAGGGAACAAGGTTTGGTTTAATGATTCAACAGAAAGAAGGACACATGTCCACCCAGGAGAGAAAATCAAAATCACAGGATGAAGCAAAGTTGGCATCTACAAACTATACACTCCTCCAGTGGGAAGAAGCACTACTTTATGCTTTACTGAGCTACTGTTATTTTTTCAAGTGTACATATTCTTATCCTTTTTTGCATTCCCTAGATAGGAATAGGACTACATTCTTAGGATTGAGAGATATTATGTTAAAAGGCATCTCTGAAAATCAACAGAATGCCTTTCTGTTACATTATGTTTTGGACTACTTGACTAAACTTTACTCATAATAGTATTAACTATATTTTATCTCAAGTAAAATACAGAAAATCGGGGTTTTACTGTTGTTTTTAAATTGATAATGGCAAGATAAGGTCTGGATTTATAAAGCAGATAATGACAGGTGATCATCAAAGTTTATCAGTCTTGTACAAAATTTCTGTGACAGGTAAATATACAGGCCAGTGACATTTCAAAGAAAAGCAAAGAAGTCAGAAGATGACTCTATTTTCTAAACTTGACAGAACTTGCTTTAAATACTAGTAAACGAAAGCTTGTCCACCGAGTGTAAATTCAAAATAAGCTGCTACTTGGTGTGTACTCATTAATGCAACTTAACTCATTTAATTCACACACCAAATAATTCATTCACTTGTGTATTCAACAAACAACTATTGAGCACCTATTATAGATCAGGAAAACAAAATAGTCAAAGTCTTTCTCCCACTGACTCACACTCTAGTCAGAGGAGATGGATGACACATTATATGCTAAGTGATGATAGGTTCTCTGAAGAAAAATATGGTGGTGAAAGGGTATGGGAGAGTGGTTTTATTTTATATAGAGTGACAAAGGAAGACATTCCCAAAAAGTGATATTTTAGTGAAGTCTTGAGAAAATGGGAAAGCAAATCATCTGGAGAAAACCATTGTAAAATCGTAAAACACTCAAGCTCTAAACCTTGAAAACTTAGGTTTACGTGTAAATGTGCAACGTGGCAGAAGTTTACTCCCATAGTAACAACTGCAAGCACACCATACTCTAAAAGGAAAAAACAGAATAAGCAGTATTACTCATATATAAAAGGGGGTAGGAACAGTGTCTGCAATTACAATACAGAAAGAAACAACTAAAATTATAAAGAAATAAAGAATTTTCTCCCCAAATTGAAACAGGTTTCATAACAAGCAGTGAGAGAAAGTCTTAAAGTTTCAATTACTCATATTTTCACTGACAACTTTACTTCAAGAATGTCAGTGACCATGAAAAGACCAGAACCAAGATGAGATAAGAGTTAAAAAAGAAAAGGAAATGGAAGATACAAGTATTTTATATAAAGTGAAACTGAATTGGTATACTATCTTTACAGAAAAACTAAATTCAACTTAGAGTTTATATTCTTAATGTCTTTCAGAACACACCAGCAGAAAAATCAGAAATACAGTTACTTTATACAAAAGTCATCCTTAAGCCCAGTACTTAAATGAATCTGCCAGATTACAGGCATGAAGTTTTTGCCATTAGGGTTCTCAAGTGTAAATCCTACATTGTTTGTTTTAATCCTTATAAATTAATTCACATTTTCCAAGCAGAACAACTACATTTATTCTGGCCTCTTATACAGTTCTCATTCACATTCTAGGCTATCTCTGCAACAATTTCTGACTGTTGAGCTTCCTTTTACTTTTTAATACAAATGTATGGTTTTCTACTGTACACATTTACCATAGTTTATTATGGTAAATTACCATATTACCATTATTTAACTAGTTGCTTACTGATGGACATTTGGACTATTTCTAATTTTTTGCTATAAAAAATCATGCCTCATATACAGGTCATGCATATTGAATTTTACATCTGAGTAAATATATTAATGCTGTAAATTTCCAATAAAGAATCAAAGGGTACAAGATTTTGTAATTTTGAAGGATACTGACAAATTACCCTTCATGGAAGCCATTTACATTTCTACCAGCAAAGCATGAGTACTAGTCTCTTCCTGTCTTTGCTAATTTAATATCTTACCAAACATTTTAGATTATTGACAATCTAGTAAAAGAAAAATGCCAGGTTTTAATTTGCATTAAATTAATTTTAATTTAGCTTTAATTTGCATTTCTTTTGTTATAACTGAAATTTGGCATCTGTTCTTACGTTTAAGAGCTACCTAAATTTCTTCTTTTTACAATTTTTCCTGTTCTTAAAAGTTGAGATGGTAGACTATTATTCTATTATATAAGCTGCAAGTACTCCCTCTCCAATTTGTAGTTTGTTCAGTCACTTAAATCACACTTAAAAATGATACTATTCAAACACCATGCCCATCTGAATTAGAACAATTAACCACTGCTTAATATATGCCTATTACAACACATTTTATACTTGGAATACAGTTGATGCTTAATCAGTATTTTCTGACTGAATGAATAAACGGCATTAATAAAGGTGCTAGAGATACAAGAGAAAATAAAACAAGTTCTCTGCCCTATACAGAAATCTTTCTGGTGGAGAAAAGAATGATACTACCAACTAATTAAAAACAATGTATAAAAGTACTTTAAAATACACGTGGTATTATGGAAACAAATATAAGAAACTAGATAATTACATATTATTTACACTTGGAGAAGGATGAGTTGGTGAGTCAGAAAGTGAAAAGCATCGTCAGCAGAAATACAAGCAATTCACAGAGCAGTTCTCAGAGCAGGGGTGAATATAGTTTTATGCACACACAGGACAAAAACCAAAAAGGTAGGCTTGGATCAGGCGGTATAAATCCTTTATACAATCTTGAGAAGTTTATATTTTCATAATGTGGGCTTATAATGGATTTCACCTCATAATTCAAATTCTCATTAACTGGTAGGAACCACCCAGACACTCCACAGAGAATTCTAAGGCTGGTCTGAGGTTGGCAGGAAGGTAATGTGATTGACAGTCTGCCATGCATTTATTTATTTAAGTTTGTTTTCTAAATGTGTGAGCCCATTTCTTTCTTTCTTATTTATTTATTTGGTTGTGCTGGGTCTTTGGCGTAAGGGCTTTCTCTAGTTGTGCTGCAATGGCTTCTCAAGGCTGTAGCTTCTCCTGTTGTAGAGCTGTGCTTCAGTAGCTGTGGCTTTCATGGGCTCAGTAATTTTTAGGAAATATCATCCCATTTACAATAGTATCAAAAACAATAAAATACTTAGAAGTAAATTTAACCAAGGAGGTGAAAGATCTCTATTATGAAAACTATAAGACACTGATGAAAGATACTGAAAAAGATACAAATAAATGAAAAGGTATTCCATGTTCATGGATTGTGGAATTAATATTGTTAAAATGTTAATACTACCAAAAGTCATTCACAGCAGTGGTCTCCAACCTTTTTGGCACCAATGACCAGTTTTGTGGAAGACAATTTTTCCATAGACCGGGGCAGGTCAGGGAGGAGTAATTTCGGATTATTCAAGCATATTCTTGATCTTGAAGAGATCAAGAAGAGATGGAAAGAATACACAGAAGAACTGTATAAAAGAGATCTTAATGAACTGGATTACTATGATGGTATACTTAGTCACCCAGAGCCAGACATTTTGGAGTGCAAAGTCAAGTGGGCCTTAAGAAGCACTGTTGCTAACAAATCTAGTGGATGCAATGAACTATTCAAATCCCTAAAGGAGGATGCCGTCAAGGTTTTGCATTCATTATGTCAGCAAACCTGGAAGACCCAGCAGTGGCCACAGGACTGAAAAGGTCAATCCTCATCCCAACTCCCAAGAATGGTAGTACCAAAGAATGTGATAACCATTGGACAACTGCACTCATCTTCCATTCTAGTAAGGTCATGCTTAAAATCTTGCATGCTAGGCTTCAGCATTATGTGAACCAAGAACTTCCAGATGTCCAAGTTGGTTACAGAAAAGAAAAAGGAACTAGAGGTCAAATTGCCAACATTTGCTGGATTATACAGAAAGCAAGGAATTTCAGAAAAACATCTACCTCTGTTTCATCGACTGTGCTAAAGCCGTTGACCGTGTGGATCATGACAAACTGTGGAAAGTTCTTAGAGAGATGGGAATACCAGACCATCTTACCTGTCTCCTGAGAAACATGTATGCGGGTCAAGAAGCAACAGTTAGAAACATGTATGGGCAAACTGATTGGTTCAAGATCGAGAAAGGAGTACGACAGGGCTGTCTGCTGTCACCCCGTTTGTTTAACCTATACGCTGAGCATATCATGAGAAATGCCAGGATTGATGAGTTAAAAGCCAGAATCAAGATAGGTGGGAGAAGCATCAAGAATCTCAGATATGTGGATGACACCACTCTAATGGCAGAAAGTGAAAAGAAACTAAAGAGCCTCTTGATGAGGGTGAAGGAGAGTGAAAAAGCTGGCTTAAGACTAAATACTAAAAAAATGAAGAACTCAGATCATGGCATCTGGCTCTATTATTGCATGACAAACAGAAGGGGAAAATGTGGAAATAAGTGACAGATATCCTCTTCTAGGTCTCCAAAATCACTGCAGATGGTGACTTCAGGCATGAAATCAGAAGATGATTACTTTCTTGGCAGGAAAGTGATGACAAACCTAGACAATGTATGGAAAAGCAGAGACATTTCTCTGCTGACAAAGGTCCATACAGTTAAGGCTAAGGTCTTCCCAGTGGTCACATGGTGTTGTGATAGATGGATCATAAAGAAGGCAGAACATCAAAGAGTTGATGCCTTCAAACTGTGGTGCTGGAGAAGACCCCTGAAAGTCCTTAAGACAGCAAGGAGATCAAATCAGTCAGTCTTAAGGGAGATCAACCTTGAATATTCACCGGAAGGACTGATGATGGAGATGAAGCTCCAGTATTTTGGTGATCTGATGAGAACAGACAACTCATTGGAAAAGTCCCTGAGGCTGGGAAAGATTGAGGGCAGAAGGAGAAGAGGGCGTCAGAGGATGAGATGGCTGGATGGCATCACTGATGCAATGAACATGAACTTGGGCAAACTCCGGGAGATGGTGAGGGACAGGGAGGCCTGGTGTGCTGCAATCTATGTGGTCGCAAAGAGTCGGACATGACTGGGTGACTGAACAATAACTACTACGGATGTAATGTACATAACGATGACTGTAGCTAAGACTGTTGAATAATATACAGGAAAGCTAAGAGGGTAAATCCTAGCATTCTCATTACAAGGAGAAATATTTTTTCCTTTTTCTTTTCATTTTATTCATATGGGATGAAGGATGTTAACTGAACCTATTGTAGCAATCATTTCACAACTTATGTAAATCAAACCATCATGCTGTACACATTAAAGTTATAAAGTGACATATGTCAATTATTTCACAATAAAATTGGGGGAAAAAAGTCATCTAGATAAGATACTCTACAAATAAGTAATTATTTAAATAAACAAATAAACATTGTATTGCATTTAAAGAGTAACAAGTATATCACAAGAGATTCTATAAAATGAAAACAAATATATTTGCCAATTTTGGAAAGAGTTTGTTGACTTACCTCCATCTTGGGTAATAACTGGTAACGCCAAGCTATTTTCATCTTAATATCAGATTCTATTTTATGACTGCATACATCTTCATCGCATTCTTTTTTATAGCTATCATCAATTAATGGTGCAGGAAGTTTCTAAGAAAACAGAATGACACATTATTAAGCATCTGTGGTAAAAAAAAACAAAAGAAGTGACAATTTTTTTAAATCATAATATTAGAACTTTCCAATGTGTTAAAAATTGACACTTTAAAATTGACTCCAGCATAATATCATGACAATATTGATATTCTACAGTAGAGAAAGATTTACACAGTATTAAATGTGAAATTTAACTTTTTACTAATGAGCTAGAATTTGAAAAAAAAATCAAATTTTTATACTAGCAAAAATCAAATGCTGTTAGACACTATGATTATCAAAAAAAATTTTATACTCTTAAAGTCTAGAATTAACACTTTTGTGTTATATGTAATTATTGTTATGTTTGCCACAAGGTAAAAATAAAGCATGCGCGTAATCTGTTTACTGGTTTGTAATTCTAGAGTTAAAAAAACTCATTCACCAAAATAATGGGTGAAGTAAAAACTAAGAATAAAGACATTTATTTTGTCCATATCAAACGTTAGTTTTGCACCTGCAAGCCTCTGACTCTAACTTTAACAATGAAAATAGAATTTAAAATCTCTGATTAAATGAAGAGACAAAGAATTCCAATTTTCCTTACTTAGAAGCTGATCTACCAAATGAGCTACTGAGTGGCTACAAGAAAACATATAGAAAACATTGTTTTGTGAAGAGTCCACACACTTTTTGGAGAAGGAAAGCACAAGCAGTAATTTTGTTTTTTATCAACTATAATCATAAACTGAAGCATTTGGATTAGTAAACATAATCTTGTGTGTCTTCAAAAATTAGTGTAAGCTGCAATTTATACTTTACAGGATTAAATTTACTTATGCTTAAAACTGTGTCAACTAAAAATTATAGTAACCATCATATATTTTAGTAATCTCCTAAAAGATCTCACAGTGGATTCACTCTATAATATATGCTAGTATTAGACACTAGTTGTATCATTAAAACTCTGACTATATTATACCGAGCAAAGCATTCATTTCTTACAAAATACAAAGTAACATTTTTTCAATGGAAACCAATATATGTGTATAGTTCAACATAGCATAGAGGTCCTAAATTTGAATTCAGCAACCAGATTGTTCAGATTCAAATCCTGACTTTGCAGTTGAGCTGTATCTGTGGTTACCCTGACCACCTGGAGCACCTCTATACGTCTCCATTCAATACTGGAAAAATGCAGATAGTAGTATTTACTTCATTGGTTTGTTGTCAGTAATAAATGAGGTAAAAATGTAAATGCAAAGAATGGTACCTGTCACATGTCAAGCATTCAATAAATGTTTGATTATGAGAATTCAGTCAAATCACTGTCCTAATTTTTACTCAGAGCCACACATTTTGTATTGTCAATATTAGGCAACATTTAGTATAAATATTTGTATTTTTTTCAATCTCAGGAACATTTAATAACAGTTATGACGAAGGTCATAACTCAACAACAAAAACATTAAAAACTTTTTTCAAAAGAGACAGTGTATATTTTTAAAATGTATACCACACTGTCTCTCATTAGTTAAAATATATCAACCTGGAATAGAGATGTTCTAATATTAAGGTGTATAGTATTAAGGAACTAGACTAAAATATCAGAGATCTTTTATTAATATGGCTAAGACATGTAAACAAGATGAGAGTATAAAAATAGGTGAGCATTTCCTTATAAATCTTATTAAATATGCATCTACTCCTATGGTGGACATTTCACCATTTCAAAAACTTTTATAAGATGAAAATTACAATGATTCCAATTTCAGTACTGATAAAACAGATGCTCATTTTCTAAAGAGGAAAATGTTCAAAATATGTATAGAAAGTACACTCTAACTAGTAATATTCATCTAAAGGTTATGTTTTCATATATATAAATAATAAATATACATATATTAATATATGCATATATTAAGTACTTTCAATTGAAATAAAAATCACATAAAACAAAATTGATTATTTTAAGTATTTTAAAGTGCAGTTGAGTGACTTTTAGTATATTAAGAGTTGTTCAGCCATTACCACTATTTACTTTCAGAACATTTTCAATACTCTCAAAAGAAATAGTACACTCATTAAGCAGTCACTACCCATTCCCCCTTCTTCTAGTCCTGGCAATCTTTAATCTACTTTCTGTCCTATGGATTAGTCTAGTTTAGACAATTAATTTAAATAGAATTATATAACACACAATTTTTGGATCTGTTTTATTTCACTTAGCGTGGTGTTTTCAAGGTTCATCCATGTTGCTATATGTATTTCATTTTGTTTTATGACTGAATAATATTCCACTGATTGGATATATGTCACATTTGTTTATCCATTCATCAGTTGGTAGACATCTGGATTGTTTCTACTTTTTAGCTGTTATGACAAAGCAGCTATGAATATTCATGCATGAGTTTTAATGTGAACATATATATCCAATTCTCTGGGATATACACCTAGGAAAGGAACTGCTGGGTCATAAGAGTTTTACAGGAACTACAAAAATGTTTTCCATAGTGGCCGCACCATTTTATATTCTTACCAACAGTGTTTGAGGGTTCCAATTTTTCCACATCCTAACATTTTTTCTTTCTTTATTGAAAAAATAGCTATCCTAGTAGGTGTGATGTAGTATCTCACTGTAGTTTCGATTTGCATTTCACTGATGACTAATGATGTTGAGTTTCTTTTCATGTGTTAGTTTTGGACACTTGTATATATTCTTTGGAAATATGTCTATATATCCTTTGCCCACTTTTTAACTGGGTTCTTTACATTGTTGAGTTATGACAATTCTTTATCTATTCTGGGTATTAGACCCTTATTGTATATATGATATATTCTCACATTCTGTGGTTTTGTCTTTTCACTTTCTCACTAGTGTGTTTTGATGCAAAAACATTTTTAATTTTGATGAAGTCCAGTTTATTGTTTTTTTTTCTTTTGTTGGTTGTACTTTTGGTGTTGTATTTAAGAAATTAATGCCTAACCCAAAGTCATAAAGATTTATTCCTTTAATTTTTTCTAAAGTTTTAGATTTAGGATCTGTGGACAAGATGGCAGAATAGAAGGATGTATACTCATCTCCTGCAAGAACACCAAGATTGCAACTAGCTGCTGAACAACCATGGACAGGAGAATGCTGAATCACACCAAAAAAAAAAGATACATTGCATCTAAGAGCAAAGGAGAAGTCCCACAAGATGGTAGGAGGGGTGAAATCACTTTTAGAATCAAACCTCAGAACTGCCAGAGATGCTTGGAGGACACAAACAAAACCTTGTGCACACCAGGACTGAGGGAAAGCAGTGACCCCCACACGGGATTGCGTCAGACCTGCCTTTGAGTGTCTGAGTGTGTCCGCAGAGGCACAGGTCAGCAGTGACCTGACTCAGGGACAGGGCTCTGGCTGCAGCAGACCTGGGAGGAGCGGCATGTGGTATACGTCCTCTTGGAGGAGGTCGCCATTAGCGCCACTACAGAACCGCCAATACACCACCCACAAACTGGAGAACAAGTATACAGAAGCTCTCGCAATGTTGCAAAAGTTCTAGGGCCCACAACAGATTTTCTGACTTGGGGATCCAGCAAAAGGGCTGAGAACCCAGGAAAACAGACTCTTGGAGAGCACAACAAAACCTTGTGCGGACCAGGACCCAGGAGAAAGGAGCTGCTGCTGCTGCTAAGTCACTTCAGTCGTGTCCAACTCTGTGCGACCCCATGACGGCAGCCCACCAGGCTCCCCTGTCCCTGGGATTCTCCAGGCAAGAACACTGGAATGGGTTGCCATTTCCTTCTCCAATGCATGAAAGTGAAATGTGAAAGTGAAGTCGCTCAGTCGTGTCCGACTCTTAGCGACCCCATGGACTGCAGACTACCAGGCTCCTCCATCCATGGGATTCTCCAGGCAAGAGGACTGGAGTGGGGTGCCATCGCCTTCTCCGGGAGAAAGGAGCAGTGACCCCATAAGAGACTGAGCCAGACTTGCCTGTGAGTGTTTGGGAGTCTCCGGTGGAGGTATGCGTCGACAAGTGGCCTGCTGCGGGGCCAGGGGCACTGATTACCAAGGTCCTGGGAGCCCACTGTGCTGGTATAAGTTCTTCTGAAGGAGGACCCATTACCACCATTATAGCTACCACAGTTTGGCCTCAGGCCAAACTACAGGGAGGGAACACAGCCCCACCCATCAGCAGAAAATTGGATTAAAGATTTACTGAACATAGCCCCACCCACCAGAGCAAGACTCAGTTTTACCCACAGTCTGTCCTTCCCAAGGAAGGACACAAACTTCTTATCCTCATCCATCAGAAGGCAGACAGAATGAAAACCACGACCAGAGAAAACTAACCAAAGTGATTACGCCAATCACAGCCTTGTCTAACTCAATGAAACCATAAGCTATGCCATGTAGGGAGCAAAGCAAAGGAGAAAAGGAAATATATACCCATCTGAATGCAGAGTTCCAAAGAATAACAAGGAGAGATATGAAAGCCTTCCTCAGTGATGAATGCAAAGAAATAGAGGAAAACAATAGAATGGGAAAGACTAGAGATCTCTTCAAGAAAATCAAAGATTCCAAGGGATTGTTTCATACAAAGACAGGCACAATAAAGGACAGAAACTGTATGGACCTAAAAGAAGAAGACGATACTAAGGTGGGAAGAATACACAGAGGAACTATACAGAAAAGATCTGCACGACCCAGATAACCACGATGGTGTGATCACTCACCTAGAGCCAGACATCCTGGAGTTCAAAGTCAAGTGGGCCTTAGGAAGCATCAGTATGAACAAAGCTCAGTTAAGTTTACTTAAGTTGCTCAGTCGTGTCTGACTGTTTGCAACCCCATGAACTGCAGCACTCCAGGCTTCCCTGTCCATCACCAACTCCCGGAGCTTACTCAAACTCATGTCCATCGAGTCAGTGATGCCATATAATTCCAGGTGAGCTATTTCAAATCCTAAAAGATGATGCAGGAAAGGGCTGCACTGTATATGCCAGCAAATTTGGAAAATACAGCAGTGGCCATAGGACTGGAAAAGGTCAGTTTTCATTCCAATCCCAAAGAAAGGCAAACTACCATGCAAAAGAATGTTCAAACTATCACACAATTGCACTCCTCTCACACACTAGCAAAGTAATGCTCAGAGAAAGCAAAGCTAGAGAATTCCAGAAAAAACATCTACTTCTGCTTCATTGACTATGCCAAAGCCTTTGACTGTATGGATCACAACAAACTGTGGAAAATCCTTCAAGAGATGGGAATACCAGACCATCTTACCTGCCTCCTATGAAACCTGTATGCAGGTCAAGAAGCAACAGTTAGAACCAGACATGAAACAATAGACTGGTTCAAAATTGGGAAAGGAGTACATCAAGGTTATATATTGTTACCCTGCTTATTTAATTTATTTAACTTATATGCAGAGTACATCATGTGAAATGCCAGGCTGGATGAAGTACAAGCTGGAATCAAGATTGCTGGGAGAAATATCAATAATCTCAGATATGCAGATGACACAACCCTTATGGCAGAAAGTGAAGAGGAACTGAAGAGCCTCTTGATGAAAGTGAAAGAGGAGAGTGAAAAAGCTGGCTTAAAACTCAACATTCAATAAACGAAGATCACGGCATCCGGTCCCATCACTTCACGGCAAATGGGGAAACAATGGAAACAGCGAGAGGCTTTACTTTCTTGGGCTCCAAAATCACTGCAAATGGTGATTTTGAAATCACCATGAAATTAAAAGTCGCTTACGCCTTGGAAGAAAAGCTATGATCAACTTAGACAGCATATTAAAAAGCAGAGACATTACTTTGCCAACAAAGGTCCATCTATCAAAGCTATGGTTTTTCCAGTCGTCATGTATGGATGCGAGAGTTGGTCTATAAAGAAAGTTGAGTGCTGAAGAATTGATGCTTTTGAACCGCGGTATTGGAGAAGCCTCTTGAGAGTCCCTTGGACAGCAAGCAGATCAAACCAGTCAATCCTTAAGGAAATCAGTCCTGAATATTCACTGAAAGGAGTGATGCTGAAGCTGAAGCTCCAATACTTTGGCCACCTGACTTGAAGAACAGACTTATTGGAAAAGACCCTGATGCTGGGAAAGACTGAAGGCAGGAGAAGGGGACGACAGAGGATGAGACGGTTGGATGGCATCACTGACAACTTCTGGGAGTTGATGATGGACACATAAGCTTGGTGCGATGCAATCCATGGGGTCACAAAGAGTCGGACATGACTTAGCGACTGAACTTACTGACTGACCAGCTGAAAGGGTGTGAAATTACCACCCCAATGGGTCTAGGAGCCAGAGGATTGAACCTAAGAGGTGCATTCTTGGGCCTGAAAATCTTTTGAAATTTGCTTTGTTAAATTTAAGACTTACTTGGGATATATCATCCATTCCTTCTTTCTGATTTCTCCCTTGGATTTGAAATGTCTTTCCTATGCCTGTCCCACCACTGTACTATGGAACCACCTAACTTGCCTGGTTTCACATGTTCAGTTAGTACTGGTTATGGGATTGGACTAAATGTATCTTGCATGAGAGAAGGACATGTATTCCCAGGGGTGGGGGGAGGGGAGGGCTGGGGAACACAAACATTCAGTCTATAACATAGTGTGTCTGGCACACAGTAAGCATTCAATAAATGTTTGAGGGTGTAATGAATAATGGCTAACAAATCTGTTTCCAATCATGCGATTTCTGGACTTAGATTTTTAACAGCCTTCTGGATATTCTACCTGAATGCTCAACTACATGTCAAATTCAAAGTATGTAAGAAGTCAGGTTATTGTCTTTCATCCTTCTTTCCTTCCTTTCTGTCAGCTCTTCCTCCTCCTTACTTTCTCCACAATTATTTCCTTAATTAATTCCCTCTCCTGGCTCAGGGCAGCATGTAGCAATAGAGCTCTCAGCTGACTCTTAAGTATCTCAGAAAGAAGATATGATTGTAGTTTGTACCTTTTTTTATACTGTTCTCTTACAAAGTGGACAATGTGTGCTAACCCAGTAAGTCCTGAGCTTCTCTACTTCTGAGTCTTTATTACTGCTGTTTGCTTAATGTTGTTGCTTAGGGGTTTGCTTAATGTAGTAATCTGTATGTTTGGATAGCCAATAAAAACTCATTTGATAGAAAAGAAGAGCATAATTTATAATAGCAGGAATTATAAGTTAACTCATTAAAAACAACAATTTCATTAAATTAACAGTAAAATTAAGGGAATTAGTTCAAAACAATATAGAAAGGAAATGCCATGAGTAGGCCGCAAATCAATGAACTTGAAGATAGTAAGGGAAATTATCAACAACATAGAGGGAAGCAAGTAAGAAGAAAAAGAATAATTCTAGCAAGCTTTTTCATATGAACTGCTGAGCTCAATCTAAAATTTATTCAGAAATGCAAAAGCCCTATAGTAGCCTAAACAACTTTAAAAAAGAAGAAAGTTACGACTTAAAATATCTAATTTCAAGACATAAAAACAGAAGGATGAAGTCCATTTAAGATAGACATATGATTCAATGGAACAGAAAAGAAAGTTAGGGAAGAGACTCAGATATTTTTTTAATTGATTTTCTACACAGATGCCAAGGCAATTTAATAGAGACAGGATAACAACAAATTCTTAGAAAACAACAGAGGAGAAAACAGTGGTTTTTAGGTAGTCCAAGAATCAGGAAACTGGGCCAAATCCAACCAGTCACCTGTTTTTGTAAACAAAGTTTTATTATAACATAGTCATCCTCCTCTGTTTAGGAACTGTCTGCCTGAGTGATACAAGGGCAGAACTGAGTAGTTGTGACAGAGGCCACATGGTCTGCAAAGCTAGAAACATTTACTAACTAGTCCTTTAAAGAAAAGTGTGCTCAACTCTGAGTGATCCAAATTTTTCTTAAATAGGAGAAAAACAAAGCATGAAATATACTGAACTTTAAAAATGTTTTTCAAATGACACTGTTAAGAAAACAAAGAAGGAAGCTATAGATTGGGAGTAGATATTTGCTAAATAGTTATCTGACAAAGAATTTATATCCAAAATATAAAAGAACACATAACTCAATGACAAAAATGCAAACGGTCCAATAACAGGTGGACAAAAGAGTTGAACAGACACTCTACCAAAAGATATATGGATGGCAAATACAAGAAAAGACGCTCGATATCATTAATTATTGTTATTGCTGTTCAGTCGCTCAGTCGTGTCCGACTCTGTGATCCCGTGGGCTGCAGCATGCCAGGTTTGCCTGTCCTTCACTATATCCCGGAGCTTGTTCAAACTTGTGTCTATTGAGTCGATGATGCCATCCAATCATCTCATCCTCTGTTGCCCCTTTCTCCTCATGCCCTCAACTTTTAGTGATTAGGAACATGCAAATTAAAACCACATCGAGTTATCACTATATGTGCACTGGAACTGTTAAAATAAAATTTAAAAAATGGTAATACCAACTGTTAAAAAGAAAGCAGGCAAATGGAATTCTTATATACCACTGGTAAGAATGCTAAACTGCGCGGCTACTTTAGAGAAGAGTTTGGAAATTTCTCTAAAAAGTGAACAGTCACTTTCAATATGATCCAGCAATTATCTTCTTAGGTACCTGCCAAAGAGAAATGAAAACATGTACAAAGACATGTACATGGATGGTCACAACTTCATTTAACAGTCAACAGGGGAAACCCAAATGTCCATCAACTGGTAAATGGCTAAAAAAGTTAGTTAGAGGAAGAAACTCTACTGATACACATAAGAATATGGTTAATCTAACAATCATTACGTTAAATGAAAGAAGCCAGATATAAAATATTATATACTGCATGATTCCACACATGTGAAATTCTAGACAAAGCAAACTATTAAGACGGTAAGCAGACTAGAGGATACTAGCAGCCAAGAGATATATTGCATTAGATATTTCAGTAAACTAGATTTTAAATGACAAGGAAAAAAGTGTTTTCAAAATATGAGGAAATCTGATATTAAACCTGGAATTTTCCATCCTGGAAAACTATCTATTAACTCTAAGAACAAAATATGTTTTAAAAAGGCATACAGTGTTTCAAAAGTTTACTCATCACCAACTTTTCTGAAGAAAATAATCTGAAGATACAATTCAGCAGTATAAAAAAGAAATGAAGAGGTAGAAAGTGTAAAAATTAAAAACTGGTAACACCTTTTAATGAAGACATTATTAGACATATTGTTAGACATATTTTTCATTAAACATAAAATTAAAAAAAATATATTTTATTTAATGTACCTTTCAGAATGGCTGTTATAAAAAAGATAAGAGATAAGTTCTGGGAAGGAAGTAGAGAAAAGGGAATGGAGAAAAGGGAACCCTTGTGAACTGTTGGTGGAAATGTAAATTGGTGCAGCCACTATGGAAAATGGTACGAAAGTTCCTCAAAAAATTAAATATAGAACTATCAATTCTAAATATAGAACTATCAATGATCTAGCAATTCCACTTCTAGGTATATATCTGAAGGAGATGAAATCATATATCAAAGAGATACCTGTACCTCCATGTTCACTGCAGTGTTTTTTTTTACAATAGTCAAGGCATAGAAACAATCTAAGTATCTATCAACAGATGAATGAAGAAAATTTATATACATATAAAATATTACTTAGCCATTAAAAAAAATAAAAGGAAATTCTCCCATTTGTGACAATATGGTGGACTTGAGGGCATCCTGCTAAGTGAAATAAGTCAGATAGAGAAAGATAACTGCTATATACACTGATTTAGATGAGGGATCTAAAATATCTGACCTTATAAAAATAGAGAACAGACTGGTGGTTGTCAGAAGCAGGGAAATGGGCGATGGTGATCAAAAGGTACAAATTTCTAGTTATAAGATAAATAATTCTGTATGTGACAAATGTATAGCATGGTGACTATAGTTAACAATACTGTATAACTGAAAGCTGCTGAGAAAGTAGATCTTACAAGTTCTCATCACAAGAAAAAATTCTATATGTGAGGTAGTGGACATTAACTAAACTTATTCTGCTATTATTCTACAATACATACATACATCCAATCATTACACTGTACACCTTAGAATAACAAAGCTACATGTCAATTATAACTCAATAGACTGTTAGGAAAAAAGAACTGCTGGGAAGAGAATAAAAAGTAGAACAAGAAAGCGAAGGACTAAACATGAAGAAATGAAAGGAACTAAAAATATGACATGATACTGAGCAACTGAAGGAATATAAAATATGAAATCTATTTTCCTGTTCTCTTCAAGTGAAAAACGAGTGATTTAAACATATACCTAAAATGATATTTTTGGAAAAAAAGAAATACTCTGGTCTTTTTGTTTTTTATTATTTCAGAAATTTCTGTAAGAGTTTACATTCAGTATGTTGTTTTATTTGTAAGCCCTAACATTTTTGTAGTATGCCATCATCGATCTACCCTGCTTGAATCACTGACCCTAACAGAGATGATCACTGTATCTGTAATCTCTACCATTTGTTGCAATGCTTGTATCTAATCAAACAAAAAATTTGATTGATGTTTTGATAAAATGTCTATTTTGAGAGAATGCTAAGAATAAGCTCTTTAATAATCAAATATTATAGCCATCAATCACAGATCAGCATCCACCCTCATTATTTTTGAAAATCTCCAGTCTTTGATTTCTAACCCAGTGCCCCAACAGAACACAATCTATGGCTGTTATATCTTTGCTTCCTAAGAGAAAGAATATCACATTTTTGGTTCTTTTTTACAATGTGGTACTTATAGTTCCCATATATTTGGCAATGAGGATCATAAACATCAATAAACAAAAATAAAGAGCAGGCATCATAAGTTCCACACAGAAGACAGTATGGAAAGTATAAAGTATCTCTTTTAATCAAATACATTAAGTTAGAAAATTAACAAGAATGTACAAATTGGCAATACTTTCAGACAAAAAGAACTATTTATTCTATTTTTTAAAAAAGCTATAAGAAATGAAATTATTACAAACTTGTAATACCAAAGTATACTCCAGCATTTTATTTTTTTACTAGAAACATTTATCCTTATCCATAAGATGCTGTAAATATATTTCTTCCCTTTTCAATTCATGTCATTTTGTGCTTACCGCTTTATTATTTTGTGGTCTTTGTTTTGGCAGATGCACAAGCAAAATCTGATTCCAACAGTTTGACCCTTCTCACTTTTTATGTTCTCTAGGGCATAATAAAACCCAAGATACAATCCCTCAGCAGTTAATGAAGCTTAACCTCCCACCCTCTTAATTACCAATGCATTACACCAACTATGGGCATCATACTCCTCTCTAAGCTATTTTACAATTCAGCAGAAGTACTACTGAGCTATTATGTAGCAACATAATCCATGCAGCATGAGAAATCCTTCTTAAAAATAAAATCTTTTGATCCTTGCAGGTTTTGGTAACTGCATAATTAATACTACTTAAGCATTATCCATGTATCAGTAAGTATATTACTTTGTTGATTTATGGGGGGTTTGGGAGGAAATATTTATTTTCTGAAAGTTTGAAAGAGATACAAATCCAAAGATATTACTGATTATCATAATCTAAAAAAAACATAGTCTGAATATCAAACTGAATATTCACAAATTAAAGGTATGTTCTCCACATTATCTTCATTTAACTATTCAAAAGTATGGGGGGAGGAGTGACTTTAATTGTTAAAAGCATTCAGAAATGTAGATGAGTGGAATAAGTCAGAAGATCTTGGGGTGTAGTTGATGCTACATTGAAAAGTTTTTAAAACTCACAGATTTTAAGATTAGCAATTAGTGAATTATCTTGTACCAAACGAAATGCAATACCTATTAGGGAACATCTTGGTGCAATTTCAGATATTATTTCTTGGATATAAATTTAGCAAAATTACTGATATTACAAGAAGAATGGTGAAAAACACTTTCATATCAGCATAGTAAACTCCCAAGGATAAGCAGACAAAACTGATGCCTGTGATTTGGAAACTACATTAATTATATGAATCTGAAAAATAGAAAATGAAACCACTGGGATCAGAGCAGTGTTCCTGATACTCTTCCACTGATCCTTACCACATTATCATCCTTATCCTTATGTTTCTTTTTATCATGTGAACCAGAAATGTGCTGAGAAGACTGGAAAACTCTATCAATTTTCTTGACTAAGATAGAGGGAAGGAGGAGGATACATGAAGAACAGAAAATGGAAGTCTGCACTACAAGTACTCAGAAATGAAGAGAAAGAGTTGCACTAAGTGAAAATAATTTCAATTAAACGCAGATATAATCATTTAGAAATATTACATTCTAAATCACCATATTTTTAGGAGCACCAGTCATAGAAGGATCTCAAAGCATTTAGACATGTATTAACCCCTGAGTTCTACTTCAATCGAGCAGTGAGAATGGGAAGATGAGGTACACATAAATTTAAACTCCTCATCTAGGTTCTAGCAGTATGCCTGGTGATACATAAACAGTACTTCTGGTCTTAGCCAAAGCAGTTGCAGGTTTCAACACTGTCTATTGATGCTAATTGACCAAAAGGAGTTTAAAAGGAAATGCACTGGGTTTCTTGGCATTCTAATATTAGCTTCCATAATTATTTTCTCACATATATATATATATATATATATATATATATATATATATATATATATAAATAACTGCCAAGCTGTTAAGAACAAGTCTCTATGAGGTCTATATTAGTTTTATCAATTTTCTTTAATACATCAACTTAGATACAGAACTTATGATTTTATAAATCAAAATGTAAGATCTATATTACATACTCCTTCAAAACAGTCTCTTTACTTCAGACTTCTTAAGAAGAAAGCTTAAAATAAAAATGTCATGCTTTTACTTACAGAGAAGCGAGATTACACTGCTGGAATCTATTAATATTTTTATTCATAAAAATTGGAGTTTTCCTTTCTAGATTTTTTTTTACAAAGTTAAGTTTACATATTCAAAGTTAATGTTTAATCTAGTTCTGACTGTACAATCAATAAAACTCATATCCAGAGATATAAGTTAAAGTGAAGAGAGTTCCTAATTAGGTAACTACTATTGTTAAAAATGTGAACTTCTATGTGTGTGTTTATGTGTTATGTATGTGTGTATACATAAGTGTGCATATGTATATTTTTACCTATATTATGCTCCTACTTAGAGAAAGAATAATGAACGGTGAACAATGTAGTCTTTACAATAGGACATATCTTAATTACAATACATTTTGTGAATTGTTTTAAAAAGTAGACTAACTGCTCCACTTCATCACTAGTATTAACAGGTTTAGTTAGTGAGATCATATGTAGTAACTCCTTTGAGTAAATGTTTACCGTATAAGAGTGTATATTAACCCATTTTAAGAAAACATGACATATGAAAATCTACATTGAGCAAACAAGTTATATAATAGTAAGTTATTTCTTTTCCTTTAAGTATTAAATGTCTTTACTGAATATAAACTAAATCCTAAAAACTGTTAGGGTAACTAAAACATTTCTAAATATAGCTATTTTAAAAGTTAAGAAAGTGACAATAATCTTATAATTATTTATTAAATCAAGGTCACAGAATATTTACACTGTTGGAAAAGAAATACTTCAAAGTTTTATGGATATCTATTGTCAAAGAAATCTCAGTTAGGAACAGAATCAGGCATTATCTTCATTTAAAGGGTCCTGATCAGTTAAATTCCTAACTCAGAAACACACAAGTGACTAGTTTTATTTCTTTCATATTAAATATTTTTAATTTTTTTCAGGATAAACAAAACTTATGGAAAATATCACAAACAAAAATCCTTAGGGTATTGTGGGCACTAAGTGAAACTGGGTATAATTTTATTTTTATTAAATGTGAAAATTATTTTCTGTAGTATATTTGGTTTTAGTAGAACAGAACTCATTCTCTTTTTGTTCATTGACTACCGAGAAGTCGAGGTAACTGACTAAGAGCATAAAATAGGTTTTTTAAAATTCTATAGCACTCTGTATGTTATAGTCTATTTTAAAAGATAAACGTGAGAAGTACACTTCATAGTTTCAGATTTATTTTCTACTTCCACTTTAAGTCTTCATTTTAATACTCTCTATCCTGTTTTTGAAATCTAGCAGACTTTTAGACTCAATGTATGCACCCACACTCAGCACATTTCGAATGCCTGTGATTTCACTAATATATACCATAATGTGAAAAGATGGTTGTGAGGAACTAATGCTTTCTGCAATTGCCTGTCAGTTTCTGATAAACAAAACTTAAATCAGAAGAGAAATAGTGAAAGAATCACCCCAACACTAGCTGGAGAAATAGCCCTATTTTGGGGGGCGTTTTTAACACTAGAGTTATCCTTTTACACATAATAAATCTTCACAGACTGTCTAATTTATGATCCTTGATGGTATACTGCCTTTCTACTCCTATGGTGTCCTTTAATGTTTCATTAAATGGGACACCATGTTAATTTGGGAGGCTGATTTTCTTTTAGTTTGAATGGCTCCAGTTTTCAAGTCATTTATCCCCCTCAAAAGAATTGAATCCTTTCCCTTCTGAATACTTTTTCAGAAAAAGTAATCAGAAGAAAAGTGAACCCTCTTTCTAATATTCTCAATTTTGACTTTGTATGACTTCTTTTCCAAGAATGATAAAACTCCTGTATTACAGTTCCAAGATTTAAAATTTGAGTGTAGCAAAACCAGCAAGTATTCACAATCATCCATTTTTTATAGGTTCAAAATAAAATTTTTGAAAGTAAATGTGAAGTCTGGAATAGATGCTTTAAAATTCAGAAAGCAAAAACCTCAGATATTTCATTTCTGATTTGGAACTCCAAATACCATAGGCAGAAATTATTACTATTTTAATATGAAAGGTTAAGTGACTTGTGCAAGGTCCTGAAGCTAGTTAAGTAGCCACACAGAAATTAAAATCTAAGCTCAGATTTCAAGTATATTTCATCTTCTTGAGAATACATATCCTGTTACAGAGTGTGGCATTTTGCTATATAACTTAGGCCACTTTTCTGCATGCAAAATTCCTTTCTTTTGTTGACTTAAGCACAAACATCAAGGCCAACTGTGTGTTCATTTCAATGTTATATCAAAAAATGTTCTCACAAGCCAGTGACAGAGAGGTGGGTTTATATTCTTTTATATTTTTATCTTATCTTTGATTTCCTCGTTGGAAAATAAGACACATGCCATCTTTTAAAAGCTGGCTACAAATGTAGGTCACTGGAAGCAGTACTGAGCCTTTGCATGTTTTTTCTTAGTCTTTTTAATCTGCCAAAGAAGCTGTAACTGTGGCTGCCAGGGGAGAACTCAGAATTTTAAATAAGCTCTCACAAGTAGCTAGGGAGGGATTAAAAAAGAGTGAAGCCCTAGGGTCAAACAGCAAATTTCCGGCTCTACTAGCACTTGAGAGTTGTAAGCACTGAAAAGCTTATAGTCTGATAATTTTCTGAACGAATAAAATGTTGACAAAGAAGAGAAGGGAACATATTCTGATTATTGCTCTGCCTTCAAAGATCTTTTAATATTTGTCCTTATATTATGAACAAAGGTATACAGTGATAAGCTAGCTTTGATAGGACACACATTAAATATTATATAGGCTAGAAAAAGTAAAGAATGTATGGGAAAGTGTGTAATGTATAAAGTGTTGAGCATGCATAAAGCTTGCAAAGTAGAATATAGAAGGGCTAGAAAAAACTTTTTGATATTTATAACATTATATGTTACTTCTGTTCTGAATCATAAAACCACAGCTTGGAGACGAGCATAACTGAAAAAAATGCTCAATGATAAATTTGGTCAACCAAAGGATGTTTCTTTAACTTCATTTTTATACCTGTTTAAATTTTTGGCATTGAAAAAAAGCATAGGTTGGATCCGAGACATTTCTGTATTCTTCATACTCAGAAAGACCAGATAGTACTACAATGTATTAAGAGCAAACTGACCACTCACTAGATTTCTAATTTTTGTTCCATGATCAGTAAATAACAGATGGATGGCAAACAGATTTAATCATGACACCAAACTGAGAGAAGGAAAAGAAATCTTTTTATCAGTAACTCAGACATTAAATTGTTTAGCAAACAATACTGCTTTGTGAAAGTTAAAGTCGCTCAGTCATGTCCAATTCTTTGCAACCCCAGGGACTATACAGTACATGGTAATTCTCCAGGGAATAATACTTAAGTGGGTAGGCTTCCCTTCCGCAGGGGATCTTTCCAACCCAGGGATTGAACCCAGGTCTCCCACACTGCAGGCAGATTCTTTACCAGCTGAGCCACCAGGGAAGCCCGATACTGCTTTATCTAACTCTAAATCAATGCCTCTGATCTCAATTAAAACCAAGGAATCAAATAAAAGAAGAGACACAAGGTATAATAAATAAGATCTTAACAAATTAGTTCAATGCTTGAGTATTTGAAGCTTAAAATAATGCTTTTAAATGATCAAGATACAAGTTTAACTTTTACTTACGGATTAAAAGACCGTAAAAGAGAATTCTGAAGATGTTAAACTAAATTTTCACACTTCATTACTTTGTTACCAAGTGAAAAAGTGACCAAAGTATTATATTAATTCATCAAATACAAATAAAGTTTATTTTAAATGAATTGAAACTCACTCCATGACTTATGATTATTATAAATAATCATTTTCAATTATGAAAGACTTTCTCAATAGCAAATATGGGAAGTTATCATAATTCATATTAAATTTGAAATATTTATTGACCAACATGTTTTATGTTAAATAAATATCATGTGCCGTGGGTCTTCTCTAAACATCAAGGTAGGTGGGGCACTCCTGCTGGAAAGCATGTACTTTTCCCGGGTACACACTAAAACATACAACTTTGAACTTCTTACATGCATTCTAGCCTCCCACTCTGTTCTAACTGTGGCTGATGTTAGACAGTGCATAATGTACGTAATAGAAAACTCAAAACGTGAATGCAACAAGTCTTTGCTGTAGATACTAGATATCTCTTCTTGAACCTATATTACCTCTCTGTCATGTTATCACTAGAAACATTCAAATTAAGTTTTAAAACTGACTTTAGTAAATTATGAAACAGCATTTTGAATTTACTTCTGAAATTTTACTATCTTTAATTCCTTAAGTATTAACACATACCATCATACTGTTAAACATTATGAAAAGAATATAACAGAGAAATTTTAGCATTTTCAAGTTCTTAAGAAATGTTTGGGTGTGCAAGTGTGTTTATAATTTTTTATTTCATATAAAAATCAGCCTATATACTGATAAATGTTTACATATTTTAACATAAAAATGTAATTTTGCGATATTAGAAAACATTCCATAGGAAGTTTTCATACAGAATATCCATCACTATATTTGAGATGATCAAGAAGATTCTTTTAGATAAAATAGTTAACTGCAAAATACTTACCATACCTGTTTTTAAAAGCTTTAACAACATCATGTATATTGTTCTATAGGACTTTTTAAGGGGTGTAATTTTTCAACGTTACATCTTACTGCCGACTTCCTGAAGCTTTGACTACAATAGGCATGAATATGTTTTCAAAGGATGATGGATAAATTGCTGGGTGGTTATATAACATATCTTAGGCAGTTGATGGGGCTTTTTATCCTTTACTTGTCTTTTAGTTATACACAGTTTTAAGTTAATTATGGTCTATAAGACTGTCTTTTTCCTTTTCTTGTACCAGCAATATTTGCCTTGGTTATAGGTTCTAGAAATCCCCAATCATACATCACAAAATTAAAACTAAACAATTATAGCATCCTCCCGCTCCATGTTGTATCTCTAAACATTGTTAATGCCTTGGGTTTCGATCATTCATTTCTGGGCTGTTTGATGCAAGAAAGTTTTCAGTATAACTCTTGAGTTGGGCACACTGAAGTCCCAACTGAATGTGATGCAGAAAATACATAATATCTATACCTATGCTTATAGGTGAGAAAGTATGACTTATCTATATTAGTATTTAACATTTCACTTTAAATTACAGAAGTATTTTATTTTTCTCAGAGATGCTAAAACTTTGTCTATGTACTAGTATCATGAAGAATATACATAACTGAACTTTTTATTAACCATAATTTTCTCACCCAGTCTATTTTAAATGTGTGAACACTAATGGGACCACATTAAACATATGTATGTTAAAAACAACAGTTTCTGTAATTTCTTATAAAAAATGAGAATGACATATTATTATTTTAAGTCAAATACTACTTTACTATTACATATTAAACATGTAAGAAACAGAAGATGACAAGTTTGAAAATTTAAAAAACATGACTTTGTTAATCGGCCCAATTCTTCTATATTCTCATTAGCCAGTAGACTTGCATGGGATTCAAATACTTCTCCCTGATCACGGTGATCAACCTCAGGGAATTTTGCACCTTCGGCAACATTAGAAACTTATAAATAGAAGAAATGAAACAAACTTCGAAAATGCAGTGTCAAATCTGCAGTGTTATGTTAAGTAAATCTGATGTCTAAGACCATTAGGTTTTTGTGGAGTATTTATATTACCTTTGATAATATATTCTAAGTGCATGATATAAAATAAAATAGATCTGATGACATTAGAACACTTTCTTCAGAGCAGAAAAAGAAGTAAAAGGAATCCAGATAGGAAAAGAAGAAGTAAAACTCTCACTGTTTGCAGATGACATGATCCTCTATATAGAAAACCCTAAAGACTCTACCAGAAAATTACTAATCAATGAATATAGTAAAGTTGCAGGATATAAAATTAACACACAGAAATCCCTTGCATTCCTATATACTAACAATGAAAAAACAGAAAGAGAAATTAAGGAAACAATACCATTCACCATTGCAACAAAAAGAATAAAATACTTAGGAGTATATCTACCTAAAGAAACAAAAGACCTATACATAGAAAACTATAAAACACTGATGAAAGAAATCAAAGAGGACACAAACAGATGGAGAAACATACCGTGTTCATGGATTGGAAGAATCAATATTGTCAAAATGGCTATTCTACCCAAAGCAATCTATAGATTCAATGCAATCCCTATCAAGCTACCAATGGTATTTTTCACAGAACTAGACCAAAGAATTTCACAATTTGTATGGAAATACAAAAAACTCGAATTAGCCAAAGTAATCTGCAGAAACCAAGAATGAATGGAGAGGAATCACTCTGCCCTTGACTTCAGACTCAGCTACAAAGCCAAGTCATCAAGACAGTATGGTACTGGCACAAAGACAGAAATATAGATCAATGGAACAGAATAGAAAGCCCAGAGATAAATCCACGGACCTATGGACACCTTATCTTTGACAAAGGAGGCAAGGATATACAATGGAAAAAAGACAACCTCTTTAACAAGTGGTGCTGGGATAACTGGTCAACCACTTGTAAAAGAATGAAACTAGAACACTTTCTAACACCATACACAAAAATAAACTCAAAATGGATTAAAGATCTAAATGTAAGACCAGAAACTATAAAACTTCTAGAGGAGAACATAGGCAAAACACTCTCCGACATAAATCACAGCAAGATCCTCTATGACCCACCTCCCAGAATATTGGAAATAAAAGCAAAACTAAACAAATGGGACCTAATGAAACTTAAAAGCTTTTGCACAACAAAGGAAACTATAAGCAAGGTGAAAAGACAGCCTTCAGAATGGGAGAAAATAAAGCAAATGAAGCAACAGAAAAAGGATTAATTTCAAAAATATACAAGCAACTCCTGCACCTCAATTCCAGAAAAATAAATGACCCAATCAAAAAATGGGCCAAAGAACTAAACAGACATTTCTCCAAAGAAGACATACAGATGGCTAACAAACACATGAAAAGATGCTCAACATCACTCATTATCAGAGAAATGCAAATCAAAACCACAATGAAGTACCATTTCACACCAGGCAGAATGGCTGCTATCGAAAAGTCTACAAGCAATAAATGCTGGAGAGGGTGTGGGAAAAAGGGAACCCTCTTACACTGTTGGTGGGAATGCAAACATAGTACAGCCACGGATGGAAAACAGTGTGGAGATTCTTAAAAAAACTGGAAATTAACTGCCATATGACCCAGCAATCCCACTCTGGGCATACAACACTGAGGAAACCAATCTGAAAGAGGACACGTGCACCCTAATGTTCATCGCAGCACTGTTTATAATAGCCCAGGACATGAAGCACCTAGATGCCCATCAGCAGACGAATGGATAAGAAAGCTGTGGTACATATACACCATGGAATATTACTTAGCCATTAAAAAGAATTCATTTGAATCAGTTCTAATGAGATGGATGAAACTGGAGCCCATTATACAGAGTGAAGTAAGCCAGAAAGTTAAAGAACATTACAGCATACTAACACATATATATGGAATTTAGAAAGATGGTAACGATAACCCTATATGCAAAACAGAAAAAGAGACACAGAAATACAGAACAGACTTTTGAACTCTGTGGGAGAATGTGAGGGTGGGATATTTCAAAAGAACAGCATGTATACTATCTATGGTGAAACAGATCACCAGCCCAGGTGGGATGCATGAGACAAGTGCTCCGGCCTGGTGCACTGGGAAGACCCAGAGGAATCGGGTGGAGAGGGAGGTGGGAGGGGGGATCGGGATTGGGAATACATGTAAATCCATGGCTGATTCATATCAATGTATGACAAAACCCATTGGAAAATAAATAAATAAATAAAAAGCAAAAAAAAAAAAACTAATCAAAAAATGGGAAGAACATCTATTAATAAACAGACATTTCTCCAAAGAAGACATAGAGATGACCAACAAACACATGAAAAGATGCTCAACATCACTAATTATTCGAGAAATGCAAATCAAAACCACAATGAAGTATTACCTCACACCAGTCAGAATGGCCATCATCAAAAAACCTATAAACAATAAAAACTGGAGAGGGTGTGGAGAAAAGGGAACCCTCTTAAACTGTTGGTGGGAATGTAAAGTGATACAGACACTGTGGAGAACAGTATGGGGCTTCTGAAAAAACTAAAAATAGAGTTATCATATGGCCCCAAATCCCATTCTTGAGAATATACCCAGAGAAAACTATAATTCAAAATGATGAATGCACCCCAATGTTCATTGAAGCACTATTTGCAATAGCCAAGACATGGAAGTAGTCTAAATATACATCAACAGAGGAATGGATAAAGAGGATATGGTGTGTGTGTATATATATATATGGAATATTACTCAGACATAAAGAATGAAATTATACCATTTGCAGAGACATGGATGGACCTCGAGACTGTCATACAGACTGAAGTAAGTCAGATAAACAAATATTGTATATTAACATATATGTGTGGAATCTAGAAAAATGGTATAGACGAGCTTCTTTCCAAAGCAGAAATAGAGACACAGATGTAGAGGACAAATGTATGGATACCAAGTAGGGGAAGAGAAGGGTGAGATGGACTGGGAGATTGGGATTGTCATAAATACATAAATATATATAAAATAGACAACTAATGAGAACCTACTATATAGTACAGGAAATTCTACTCAATGCTCTGCAGTGACCTAAATGGGAAGGAGATCCAAGGAAGAGGAGATATGTGTATACATATGGTTGACTCACTTTGCTGTACATCAGAAACCAACACAACATTGTAAAGCAACTAGAATTCAATAAAAATGCACTGCAGTAATATCTGAAATACACACTCATGCCCAGTTTGAAAAAGGTAAGTCTTTTGATGATGATTTTGTGTAAACATTCCAAAAAACATAAAATGTAAGTTATAAGGAAAATATCTGCATTTCCACTTTTCTGGGAAAACTACTGCTAACTATTCAAGCTGTTGTTATAAAAATGCTTTTAACAAATATTTTTCTTAGGATGGAAACAATGTTTGATGGGGAAAGTGCTTTGGGTAGAATATTGATACTGATGAACATTTTTATTGTAAAACAAGAGCAAATATGCACTTGTTACTTTGGAGAAAGAAGGGAGATGGGACAGATAGAGAACAAAGATCAGCTATACTGCAGAGAACTGTTTATTCCCTTTCAAGAACTTCTCCCCCCGCCTCCCCCCCCCAGCCCTAGTCTCCTCAAATCTTTAATAAAATACACACATAAATCACAAAATGTATATTATCAGACATCTTGTGAAACTGATGAAGCAGTCAGACCTTTGTTCTGAACTAACACAGCACAAAGACATCCCCACATGAAGATCCTAAAGATATGCACAGGACTAGAAGAAACCATGAAATTTCTCTCACAGGATGGTAGAATTGGGGTTTGGACCAAATTTGACCAGATCTCTAGGAGTTAGGGAGTTCACAATGGGCATATCATCTGGTTTACATATGGATTTTACTGGTTTAAAAAAGAACAGGGCAGACATTTACTGCTACAAAAGCAGATTCTCAAAATATTCAGTTCAGTTCAGTCACTTAGTCATGTCTGACTCTTTGTAACCCCATGGACTGTAGGACGACAGGTTTCCCTGTTCATCACCAATTCCCAGAGCTTACTCAAACTCATGTCCATTGAGTCAGTGATGGCATCCAACCATCTCATCCTCTGTTGTCCCCTTCTCCTCTCACCTTCAATCTTTCCCAGCATCAGGGTCTTTTCCAATGGGTCAGTTCTTCGCATCAGGTGGCCAAAGTATTGGAGTTTCAGCTTCAGCATCCTTCCAATGAATATTCAGGACTGATTTCCTTTAGGATGGACTGGTTGGATCTCCTTGCAGTCCAAGTGACTCTCAAGAGTCTTCTCAAAATATTACTAAATAGAAAAAGCCAGTTGTATATCAGTATTCCATTTTTCCAAATGAGTCTATCTAAAGCTGAATTCCAGAGGGAGAATTTATTATGCAAAACTGATCTACATTAAGGATGTGTTTGGATGAAAGAAGCAGGTCCTGGCAGTGGGGCACACTTCAAAGACAGCAGGAGAGGGTGAGGAAAATCAGAGTTGTGTACAAGTTAGGCAGAAGAGACCCTGCAAAGAGAAGAGCAGGGATGGCTACCTAATTTTTTTTGGCCCAGTGAAAAGTAGAAATCTGGGACCTCCTGTTGAAAATTTATTGAGATTTCCAAGATGGCACCTGCACAGCATGAAAACATGCACAGAGAACATTTTAAATGTGGTTCTGAGCGGCTGTATAGATCTCATGTCCAAGAAGCTGGCCTTAAGAGGACACAATCTACAATTCCTGTGCTTCATTGTATGTTTTCCTCTTTTTCCATTAATTGCCAACTTTTGGGGACAGAGAATGTTTTTTCCTTCCAAAGAAAGCACATAGTGAGAGAGTAAAGGTTTACTTGCCCAAGATTTTCTTTCTACCATCTATTCTTGCCTAACTTCAGTCCGGCAGCATGGAAGGCAACTCCTGGGAATTCTCTTTCCTGGGAATTATCATTAGCAAGTCTCTCACATTAACTAAGACCTGAAATCTCTCATATGTGCGTGTGTGTTCAGTCATTTCTGAATGTTTATAAGCCTATAGGCTGTAGCCTGCTAAGCTCTGCTGTCCAATATTTCTAGGCAAGAATATTGGAGTGGGTTGCCATGCCCTCCTCCAGGGGATCTTCCTGACCCAAGGATTGAACCTACATCTTCTGTGTCTCCTGCATTGGCAGATGCATTCTTTACCACTGAGTCATGGAGGAAGCCTCAAAATCTTGTTCCTTCCTAGGGGGAAAATAATGGCTAAGGAGGTTAGGGTGTCATTCTACCTAGTCTGTAAATCCAGACTACTAATTGGTATGAATTGTGGTCAAGGTTTATAACTCTATGTCTCAGACCAAAATTGGTTGTTCTCATAAGCCATCTCTTTAAGTACAATGTGCACCTCCAAAGCATACAAACTGCCATTATTTCTAAGAGAAAGAACAATGGAAGTAAACAAATGACCAAGAAAGCAAAAGGCATTGCCTGGGGTTAAACACAAAGTTTCTCTTGAAATGAGTCTTGATATATAGATAGATAAGAATCAACATGTTATTCACATCAGCTGACCCACATTTGCTTAGAAATTTTAAAACTAGTTTTGGGCCAGACTTGAGGAAATAGTGACCTTTTTATCTGCAGTTAAATATCTACTTCACCTCCTCTTGTTTCAGAAGAGGAACTATAAGTGATCAACAAGTTTCCCCAATAAATTCTCACACATTTAAAGTAGACTAATAGGAAATTTAGAATCTGAGTCCATGGGTGAGTCAAATTCATTCTAATTAATAGATTTTTCATATCAAATATAATAGCACTTTTCTCATGCTGAATTATCAGTGA